>NC_045961.1:100909829-101089829 GCF_010909765.2 Amblyraja radiata
CGCAAACTTGGAGATGTAGCATTCAATTCCCTCGTCCAAATCATTAATATATATCGTAAATAGCTGGGGTCCCAGAACTGAGCCTTGCGGTACCCCACTAGTCACTGCCTGCCATTGTGAAAAGGACCCGTTTACTCCTACTCTTTGTTTCCTGTCTGCCAGCCAGTTCTCTATCCACATCAATACTGAACCCCCAATACCGTGTGCTTTAAGTTTGTATACTAATCTCTTATGTGGGACCTTGTCGAAAGCCTTCTGAAAGTCCAGATATAACACATCCACTGATTCTCCCTTATCCACTCTACTAGTTACATCCTCGAAAAATTCTATAAGATTCGTCAGACATGATTTACCCTTCATAAATCCATGCTGACTTTGTCCAATGATTTCACCACTTTCCAAATGTGCTGCTATCCCATCTTTAATAACTGATTCTAGCAGTTTCTCCACTACTGACGTTAGACTAACTGGTCTGTAATTCCCCGTTTTCTCTCTCCCTCCCTTTTTAAAAAGTGGTGTTACATTAGCTACCCTCCAATCCTCAGGAACTACTCCAGAATCTAAAGAGTTTTGAAAAATTATCACTAATGCATCCACTATTTCTGGGGCTACTTCCTTAAGTAGTAGCCCCAGACTTCAACAGTGTGGGAGCAACTAAGTCTAAGTCTAAGTCGTGTGTATGTGAGTGGGAGAATATTTTGAGGAGCTGCTATCGAGGGGGTTAAAATGGGACTCGTGCAGAATTAGTGTAGAATGCTTCTTGATATCAAACCAGGATGCGATGGGCTGAAGGGCCTTAGTAACCTTTCCCCCGTGGTTTTATCAGGACTCTATCTACTATAAAAATGTTCAAAGGCTTTCTCTACACTGGCCTTTGAAGAAGACCAAGGGTCAGAGGTACAGGGTGGAAACAGGCCCTTCGGCCCACCTAGTTCGTGCTGACCAACAATCACCCTGTCAGCATTATCCCACACACTAGGGATGATTTACGATTTTACCAAAGCCAATTAACCTACAAACCTGTACGCCTCTGGAGTGTGGGAGGAAACAGGAGCTCCTGGGGAAAACCTACCCACATTATTACAAGGAGAACACACAAACTCTATACAGACAGCACCCGTAGTCAGGATCGAACCTGGGTCACTGGCGCCGTAAGGCAGCATCTGTCACTGTGCCTATCTCTCAAACAAAACTAAAATCTTGTGTACACATAAACCTTAAGCGGCACGATGTCGCAGCGGTAAAGATGCTGCCTTACAGCGCCAGAGAATCGGGTTCGATCCTGACAGTGGGTGCTGTCTATACGGAGTTTGTACATTCTCCCCGTGACTGCGTGGGTTTTCTCCAGTATAGAAACATAGAAACATAGAAAATAGATGCAGGAGTAGGCCATTCAGCCCTTCGAGCCTGCACCGCCATTCAATATGATCATGGCTGATCATCCAACTCAGTATCCTGTACCTGCCTTCTCTCCATACCCCCTGATCCCTTTAGCCACAAGGGGTCACAGTTTAAGGATAAGGGGGAAATCTTTTAGGACCGAGATGAGAAAAACATTTTTTTAAAACGGAGAGTGGTGAATCTCTGGAATTCTCTGCCACAGAAGGTAGTTGAGGCCATTGGCTATATTTAAGAGGGAGTTAGATGTGGCCCTTGTGGCTAAAGGGATCAGGCGGTATGGAGAGAAGGCAGGTACAGGATACTGAGTTGGATGATCAGCCATGATCATATTGAATGGCGGTGCAGGCTCGAAGGGCAGAATGGCCAACTCCTGCACCTATTTTCTATGTTTCTATGTTTCTATGTTTCTATGTATCTCCGGTTTCCTCCCACATGCCATTTGCCTTTAGTAAAATTGTAACATTGTCCCTAGTGTGTGTAGGGCAGTGTTAATGTACGGGGATCGCTGGTTGGCGCGGACCTGTTGGGCCGAAGGGCCTGTTTCCGCTCTGTAGCTCAAAACTAAACTAAACTAAACTTGAGTTCTTAATGCAGCAACTCTACCCATGTGCCGTCGTGCCGACCTCCAAAATACGTTGCTCAGCCCCTCTGAAACAAATTTCCTTTTGAAAGCCTCAATTGAATATCCATCCACTGCACTCTCAGGCAATGCCTTCTAAATCCGAGCCTCTTGCTGTGTGAATAAGTGTTTCTGCATCTCACCACGGATAATGTGCCAATGAATGCCTTAAAAAAAAATAAAAAATGGGAGAATACAATGTAAAACCACCCGCTGCTTCAAGCAATCCCAGTGAAAGCTGAGAAATGGAAAAAAATTGTCTCTGCAAACCGGACATCATGAAAACAGTTTAAGAAATGCAACAACTGAATATCCATTACATGTGTGAAATTAGCAGACTGCTATATCCCGTCTCCTGCCTGTAAGCCGCTTCACATAAAGAAATCTCTGCTTGTTAAAGTGCTCTAGCTCCACACAATAACAAACCAATTCTGTAGCTTCAGAAGCTCCCTGAATGACTGGGTAAAGCATTTAGCACGGGGTCGGAATTCCGCGCAACGTAATTAGCACGAGAGATTCTTTATCGGCTGTGAATTTCGGAGAAGTTTGTCTTTTAAATCAATTGCCTCTTAGATCACTCCGACTAACATCCTGCAATCAAATTCCCCTCAGCCCACAGAGTCTGTCATAGATCCTTACAACTCCACACATAGAAGTCCATTGTCTGCCTCACAATAGCTATTAAATTGCTCCAGGTCTGTCGTACCCATGAGTGACCTCTCGGAAAGTTTGGAAGCAAAGAACTGCAGATGCTGTTATGCCACGGATAGACACAAAGTGCTGGAGTAACCCTGGATAGAGTGGATGTGGGGAGGATGTTTCCACGAGTCTCATACATTTAGAAAAGAGATGAGGAGGAATTTCTTTAGTCAGAGGGTGGTGAATCTGTGGAATCCATTGCCAGAGATGGCAGTGGGGGCCAAGTCTGCTAGGGTTAGGTGTCCTTGAGACTCTTAGGTGTCCTTGAGACTCTTGAAAGGCGCCCATAAATAAAATGTATTATTATTATTATTAAGTCAATGGATATTTTTACGGCACACGCAGATCGACAGATATTTGATTAGTAAAGGGCCTGTCCCACTTGCCGGCTTTTTTCGGCGTTTGCCGGCGACATATCAGTGTCGCTAAAAGATTTTGAACATTTCAAAATCCAGTGGCTACAAAAAAAATGTTGCATCTTCTGAAAAAACAGCGCATGACAATACGTCGTCACGCCGCATCACGGCGCGAATTTTTCGGTGACCTGATACGTCAGTCAACGACGCCGGCAGTCGCCGAAAAAATCGGCAAGTGGGACAGGCCCTTCAGGGTGTCAGGGGTTATGGGGAGAAGGCAGGAGAATGGGGCTGAGATGCATCTGCCATGATTGAATAGTGGAGCAGACTTGTTGGGATGAATGGCCCAATTCTGCTCATATAACACGTGAACCTATGAACTTATGAACTCAGCAGGTCAGGCGACATCAAGGGTCCTGACCCGAAACATCGCCTATCCTTTTCTTCCAGAGATGCAGCCTGACCCGCTGAGTTATTTCAGGATATTTTGTCTCTCGGAACATTTGCCTCATTTCCCTGTAACTTCCTGTTTAAGAAGTCAGTATTACAGCTGGTTTGCTGTTTAGTCTTAATCATTCAATCCTTGTCTAACATGAAACAATCCTTTCTTGTACGTCATCCTTATTCAACTGTTTTTAATTCCGCGCTGTAGTTGGTGGGAACATTTAAAATAGTAAGATTAAACGAGAACTTACCAGTTTGAAGTTTGATCTGTATTTTATGAGGAGTTACGATGAGGGATTACGTGAAGAACCCGCTCAGTGCGCAGGCGCGGCATACTTCCAAGCAGCGGTGTGGAATCACAGATAGACACAGTTATTTTGAAGTAAACATAGTAAAGATAAGGAGACATCAATTTATTAGTTTGATCCATATAATGAGGGTGGGAGCGGAGGGCACGTAATCCCTCATCGTAACTCCTCATAGAATACAGATCAAACTTCAAACTGGTAAGTTCTCGTTTAATCTTACTATTTTACTTCGGAGTCACGTGAGTGACTACGTGAAGATTTCAAAGCTCTGTGATTTCAAACCGTGTAACAGTTTCATTTCACTCACTGCCGAAGTTCTTGAGGGAGGAAGTGTTATCGTAATGAACCAATGAGTCTATTTGTAGAAAAACACAATGGTATTTTTTAAACAATAACAACAAAGAATTAAGTTGCTCCCCTGGGCTTAAATTAAATATTTGCAGTTCGTAAATCTTTACTGCAAATAAACCAGGTTTTGCCAACGGCTTATTATAAAATTTCTGAACGGTCTTTTCCCTTCCCACCATCCTGCTGTAGCCAGGATGTGGTCTATAGGCATGTCCATTCTTTAGCCGTCGACATGGATGCTGCCCTGGTGGAATAAAATTTGTACATGTTAGTGTTTATCCCAGCAGTTTCTAGCACCTGCTTGAGCCATCTCGCAATGGTTTGGCTCGTACCCCACCATAAGGTTTTTGTGACTGACCCACAAGGCTTTTCATCTCCCTCGAATATTCTGGTTGTGTCTATATAGGATAGTAGGTGGGTCATGGCACATAACCGTGGTTCTGGTGGGTAAGCCACGACTGGATTAGGTGTTCCTGGTCTGCTCTGTTTGACCAGTCGCTGGATAACGACAGATCTGGTCTGGAGCTGTGATCATGTTGTCCAGTCGCAATAGGTGTAGTGACTGGACCCTCTGAGCGGATACAAGTGCCATCAACATGAGCGTCTTTAGTGTAGCTTGCTCGAGGCCGGGGGATCTGGCTGGTGGCCATTCCCTGAGATATGTCAGGACCACACTGATATCCCAAATATGGGTATACCTGGGCTTAGGGCTTGATATTGTAAATGCCCTTCATCAGTTTTACCACCAGTGGATGGGATCCCATCACCTGTTGTCCTGCCGCTGGTTTGAGATAAGCAGAAAGAGCACTCTGCGCTGTGTTGATGGCACTGTAGCTGATCCCTACATCGTGGTGTAGATGGCCAGGAACTCCAGTATGTTGGTGGCTGTAGCTGTTGCGTATGTTGTCCATGTTTCCTGGCAGTACTTCTCCCTTTTTTGATGCTGGTTAAGTACTGCCTCTTGGTGGATGTTCGAAGGGATGCCGACATGGTGGTGATGGTTTGTTTGGACAATCCCAGTTCCAGGTAAGGTCTGTTCAAACTTGCAACCCAGGCGTTTAATTTTCTCATGGCATGGGTGTTTAGCTTACCTGGTAGGTAAGTAGCTGATAGCCAAATATGTCTTTCGACATACCATTGCCAAATCATGTTGACCAATTTGTCGCATGATAATGATTTTATGCCACCCATATGGTTAATATAAGCCATCACCGTAGTATTTATCAATTTGTAACCGAAAATGCAAGTGCTGCATATTAGATAAATATGCTTTTAAACCATAAAAGGCGCCCAACATCTCTAGATAGTTAATGCCCAGTGTAAGTAGTAATGATGACTCTAGTTTAGTCCATCTACCACGTGCTGGATATGGAGTTAGTCGCTCCCCAGCCTTGAGCACTGACATCTGTTTGAATAACTAAAGTAGAGTTAGTGATAAAGATAGGGCTGAAACTATGCCAAACGTTTTCTGCCCACCACTGTAGCTCTGATATTGCTTCAGTGGGTAAGTTCATGACACGATCATAGTGACCTGTATGTCGTTTTATTGCCCGTACCTTTGCTCTCTGTAAATTTTTTGATAGTGCAAAGGTCCGAATTGTGTAGCCGGAAATGCTGCTACCATTTCCCCAATTACTCTTGCTACTTGTCGAATAGTTGGTCGCTCGTTGACCATTAATTTGTTGCATGATTGTGCTAATTCAACCATTTTTGCCTTTGGCAAGGTAACAGTCATATGGACTGAGTTAATTGTGAAGCCCAGGTAGTCCATGATAGTGGATGGCTTCAACTTAGATTTATCTGGATGTAGGACGAACCCCAGAGTTTTGAGGAGCTGTTTTGTAGCTGATACTGCTGCCACAGCCAATTCCATCGTTTTCCCTACTATGAGAATATCCTCCAGATATGCCATGACAATATGTTTTTGTTTTCTTAGTATTGCTATGGCTGGGTTCAATATTTTGGTGAATAATCTTGGGCTAAAGTTCGCCCATAGGGCAATGCTTTGTACCATCCAGATAAATTTTAAGTATCTGCGATGATCCTTGTATATGGGTACTAGATAGTAAGCATCTTTAAGATAAATGCTTGCCATGAAGTGTCCTTTGGAATTCAGTTGTTTGGCAGTAACATATGTCTCCATTTTGAAATGTATATACTTAACAAATTTGTTTAGTGATGTTAAGTCAATGATGATGCGACAGACACCATCTTTTTTGGTTTTAGTGAATATATTCGATACAAATTCCAAAGGTTCATGTTTGGTCGATGACCCCCTTTGTGATAAGTCTCACCAGTTCAGCTTGTCCCTCACGTTTCTTTTTGACGGAGGGAGAAATACCCTTTGGGGCCATTGTTGAACTGGCGGCGTTTTTTCTGACATGAATTGTATTTTATATCCTGTAATGTTGTTGAGTATATACTTGTCACTCGTGACCATACCCCATGCTTCTTTAAACAAGTGTAATCTCCCCCCTGTTAATAAAGCACCCTTATTCTCTATATGCTGGTAGGGACCAGACCCACCTACCTCCATGGTTATTGGCGATTCTGTTTCTTCATTTTCCTGAAGATTTTGTTCTGACGTGCTGGCGATGTTGGGGGGAGGCGCATTTTCCAGGGGGTCCGCTGCGGGCCCTGATCTGAAAGATCTTTGGGGATAATGTGCGGACCCCAAGCGTTCACCAGTCCCATATTGCGGACGTCGACTGGTGGATGCCGTGGGGTGCTGCCGCTTGGGTATCGGAGGTCTTGGTTTGCTCGTCCCGGGGCCTGCCCTCATTAGGCCGAAGGTTTTTTGATGCTTCCTGCATCTCCTTCAGTTTTTTATTGAAATCTTTCCCAAATAGCAGCGCGTCCGTCTCCGCAGCTGGGGCTTTACACAAGCCAGCAAATTTGGGATTGAGGGCAGGTCTTATGTTTCCCTCCGGAGATTGTTGATCTCAAATTGTGTGGTACACATTAATGCCAGCACATCCTGCTGGCAGGTATCCATCTCCGTGCTCTCCACGGAACGAGCAAAGGCTGTGATGGCTGACGTCAGGAGCCTTAGGATCCGCTGTAGCTTGAGTTCTTGGGTCTGGATGTGTGACCCACATGCCCCCAGATTTGGCTGTTGACACTTTTTACTTTGAGGGCCTCACCGTTTTCTGGTGCTGTGTTGTTTCAGCACCTCAGCGAGCACCTTTTCCAGTAATGGTTGATGCTGGCCGCCATTCTTGGTTCCAGCGGTGCTCCAGCCCGTGGGGTTGCTACAAGCGGTCCATCACACCCAACAGCTCTTCATGTTCCTGCACCCCTGGCATACTCCCGAATTCGTCCGCCTGCCCCTGTTCCAGACCAGCCCAGCCCTGGTCACCAATGCTAGCCTCCAGTAATGAGGGAGCAGAGGGCAGTGCATGAAGCACTGTGGAGGGGGTGCCTGACCTCCCTCCGCGAGAGCGCTCTTTCTGCGCATCTCGCTGGAGCTGCTCCAATTGCTGTTGGATGCAGCTCAGGCGGCTGTCTCTCCTCCATTTAGGTGGAGACATGTCCCCGTCCGACGAATCGGACGCCACCGGCCGGATGCCTGTTCGGATGGCTAGACATCCAGCCCGCAGTTCAGGCACTAGCGGGACTGGGCTCGGCGCGGTGATGGGGATAGCGGGGCGACCGGTAATTGTTCCTACCGCCTGTTGCTGCCCCCCTGCAATGGAATGCTCCTCCGCTGGAGTCGAGCGGGGGACAGGTTCTTCTGGAGCTTTTGTGCCTTGTAGTAGCGAGAGCGCCCCTCAAGCAGCGCGTCTCGCAGGCACCTGCTCCGTGAGCCGCTCCAGCGGCTCAGGCGGCTCTCTCTCCCCCCCGTGCGGGTGGAGAGACGTCCCGTCCGACATCGGGAACACCTGCCGGATGCCTCTCGAGTGGCTATGCGTCCAGCCCGCTGCTTCAGGTACTAGCGGGCTGGCCTCGGCACGGTGTCGGGGAATTACGGAACACCGGGTAACGCTCCTACCGCCTGTTGCTGCCCCCCTCCCCAACGGGAAAACGGGGGACAGTTTTGTTCCAGAGCCTTTTTCTCTGCCTGTAAAAAACACAAGCAGAAAAAGGCTCACCTGTAAAAGAAAACCCGACCTCAGGGTACTCACCTGACGGTCCGGTTCATCCTGTAACGAGAGTGCCTAACTCCCGTGGCAGCCGCTGTTGCACTGCTGGCGTAATGCCGCGCCTGCGCACTGAGCGGGTTCTTCACGTAGTCACTCACGTGACTCCGAAGTAAAATTGTCCATTTTCAAGGTGTCACGCTGAAATTAAAAATTCCAACAATTTAAACCAGTAGACAAAAATCACATCAACTTGCAAAGTGGCGAGATTTCTTGCCCATCCAGGGGCATTATTGTCATTAAATTCAATTTTGATAATTCATTCCTTTTAATTGAATTACTTTCAAAGGCTTAAGAGTGGAAATGGGACTATTGGAATGACAGAGAAAGGTTTGTTCACGTAATCCTTTGGGAGAACATGATTTACCTGGTAGCACACTTACACCTGAGGCACAAAGCTCCTACAATCCGATACATACTTCAAACAGAAGGAGGCCATTCAGCCCACTGTGGCCATGTTGGCCCAAAGAGATGTAAAGGAGGATTATAGGGGATAGATAGGATAAAGGCACAGAATATTTTTCCCAGAACTGGAAAGGGTGCAGAGAAGGTTTACGAGGATGTTCCCAGGGCTCGTGGGCCTGAGTTATAGGGAGAGGTTCAACAGGCTGGGACTCTATTCCTTGGAGCGCAGGAGGATGAGGGGGTGATCTTACACAGGTGTACAAAATCATGAAAGGAACAGATCGGGTAGATGCACAGAGTCTCTTGCCCAGAGACTCCATGTCGCTTGTCGCAGGCACAGAGTCTCTTGCCTATTGTCTATTCTCAGAGTAGGGGGAATCGAGAACCAGAGGACATAGGTTTAAGGTGAAGGAGGAAATATTTAATTGGAACCTGAGGGGTAACTTTTTCACACAAAAAGGGTGGTGGGTGAATGGAGCGAGCTGCCGGAGGAAATAGTTGTAGCAGGGACTATTGCAAAGTGTAACAAACATTTAGGCGGGTACATGGATAGGACAGGTTTAGAGGGATATGGTCCACACAGGAAAGTGGGATTAGTGTAGATGGGACAAGTTGGCTGGTTGGTTTAGTTTATTATTGTCATGTGTACCGAGGTACAGTGAAAAGCTTTTGTTGCGTGCTGTCCAGTCAACGAAAAGACAATACATGATTACAATCAAGGCTTCCACAGTGTACAATTACAGGATAAAGGGAATAACATCTTTAATGCAAGATAAAGTCCAATTAAAGATAATTTGACGGTCTCCAATGTGGTAGATGGGAGGTCATGTCCGCTCTCTTGTTGGTGTTGGGATGGTTCAGTTGCCTAATAACTGCAGGGAAGAAACTGTCCCTGAATCTGGAGGTGTGCCTATTCACACTTCTATATAATATAACTTAACTTAACTTAACTTAACTTAACTAAACTAAACTAAACTAAACTAAACAACTGAACTGAGCTGAGCTGAGCTGAGCTGAGCTTATCTGAGCTAAAATGAATTAAAGTAAACTAAACTAAACCTCAAATTAAAGATTGAAAAGACTAGGCTTGTATTCACTGGAGTTTAGAAGGATGAGGGGGTAACTTATAGAAACGTATAAAATTATAAAAGGACTGGACAAGCTAGATACAGGAAAAATGTTCCCAATATTGGGTGACTCCAGAACCAGGGGCCACAGTCTTAGAATAAAGGGGAGGTCATTTAAGACTGATGTGAGAAAAAACGTTTTCACCCAGAGAGTTGTGGATTTGTGGAATTCCCTGCCACAGAGGGCCGTGGAGGCCAAGTCACTGGATGGATTTAAGAGATAATTAGATAGAGCTCTAGGGGCTAGTGGAGTCAAGGGAT
This sequence comes from Amblyraja radiata, assembly GCF_010909765.2. Taxonomy (NCBI): domain Eukaryota; kingdom Metazoa; phylum Chordata; class Chondrichthyes; order Rajiformes; family Rajidae; genus Amblyraja; species Amblyraja radiata. The sequence goes on from NC_045961.1 coordinate 100,919,937, forward strand.
ATGGGGAGAAGGCAGGCACGGGTTATTGATTGGGGACGATCAGCCATGATCACAATGAATGGGGGTGCTGGCTCGAAGGGCCGAATGGCCTCCTCCTACACCTATTTTCTATGTTTCTATGTTTCTATGTAAAGTTAACCTAAGCTAAGCTAACCTAAGCTAAACTAAATGAAACATTATTGTGGTACAATAGTCATTCCAGCTGTTGTCAACTCAGTTGCAGTTGCTATTTTCTGGACAGATGTTCCCATAGGAATCAGCTGACTTTATGCTTTTGGATCATCTACTCTTGAATGAATAACCAACGTTAACCTTTCCGTCCCCTTCCGCTGGAAGTGGACCTGATGCAATCACTATTTATAACAACTTGCGTTGCAACATTTGGGAAAACAATGATATATTTCCACAGTGGATTCTGTGCCACTGCCCCACGCATCCTTGTCACTCCCAAAGATTCGGAATTCCCAATCCATATGTTCTGTTTAACTCCATCGTTACCAAAATATATTGTACTTAGAATCGTAAAGTCATAGTCATAGAGTGATACAGTGTGAAAAGAGGCTCTTCAGCCCAACTTGCCCACACCGACCAACATGTCCTAGCTACACTAGTCCCACCTGGCTGTATTTGGTCCATATCCCTCCAAACCTGTTCCATCCATGTACCTGTCTAACTGTTTCTTAAATGTTGGGACAGTCCCTGCCTCAACTACCTCCTCTGGCAGCTTCTGTGTGAAAAGACCACCCTCTGTGTGAAAAAGTTACCCCTCAGATTCCTACTAAATCATTACTCCTTCACTTTAAACCTATGTCCTCTGGTCCTCGATTCACCTACTCTGGGCAATAGACTCCGTGCATCTACCTGATCTATTCCTCTCATGATTTTGTACACTTCTATAAGATCACCCCTCATCCTCCTGCGCTCCAAGGAATGGAGTCCCAGCCTGCTCAACCTCTCCCTGGAACTCAGGCCCTCTAGTCCGAGCAAAATCCTCGTAACTATTCTCTGCACCCTTTCCAGTTTGACAACATCTTTCCTATAACATATAGGGTGGCAGCCGGTAGAGTTGCTGCCTTACAGCGCTTGCAACGCTGGAGACCCGGGTTCGATCCCAGCTATGGGGGCTGCCTGTACTGAGTTTGAACGTTCTCCCCGTGACCGCGTGGGTTTGCTCCGAGATATTTGGTTTCCACCCACTCTCCAAAGCCGTACAAGTTTGTAGGTTAATCGGATTGGTACAAATGGAAATTGTCCCTCGTGTGTGTGTGTGTGTGTGTGTGTAAGATAGTGTTAGTGTGCGGGGATCGCTGGTCGGTGCGGACTCGGTGGGCCGAAGGGCCTGTTTCCGCGCTGGGTATCGCTCAACTAAACTAAGCTAAACTAAACTAAACTAAACATCTCCTGAAATAAAAGCAAAATCAAAATAGTTGCATTGAATCAACTTTTGGAAAGTCAGTAAGTAAAACCAGGCATAAGAAAGTGAATGTAAACACTAAACAGGATTGACTGAGGGTTGGGACACATGGGGGGAACTGGGTCTGGTATCCAGACTCTGTGACCACAGTACAATCAAAATAAATTGTCCTCCTTTTAATGGCTGTCTCTCCACAATGGCTTTATTCAATCTTTGCTTCACTTTCCAACATAATTCATTTCATTATGCTTCTGCTCCCTTATTTAGTAACCAAAATTAAATTTAATCAAGGAATGTAATCAAGAATAACTCGTAGAATACAAAACAATAGAATAGAATAGATAAAATGCCATTTATTGTCATTTAAACAAACAAGGTTCAAACGAAATTCCATTCCTGCAGCCATAACAGCAAAAAAAACAAAACACACAATTAACACGATTCCACACAAACATCCATCACAGTGAATCTCCAAACACCTCCTCACTGTGATGGAAGGCAAAAGTTTTATCTCTTCCCTGTTCTCTGTTCTTTATTCTTCTCCCACAGCCAAACGGCTGCATCGAGCTGATCGAGGCTCCTGATGTTGGATGTTAGAGCCTCTGGCGGGCGATGGTAAGTCCTGCGGCCGTTTAAGCCCCGTCGGGCGAGGCAAGCCCCGCTCCGAGCCGATTTAAACCCCTTGATTCGGGCGGGCGAAGTTGCCGTTTCACGAGCTCTGAAGAGCGGCCTCCCACCAGGGATCCGTGAGTTCCCGATGTCACCGCCCACAGGGCCTGCAGACAAAGCCTCCGAAGCTCTGAAGTCGGGTCGCAGCCGCGCGCCACCACCGCGCTCCGCGCTCCGAAGTCAACCAGCTCCGAGTCCGCCTGCTCTGTGACTGGAGCCCCAGGTCGATTCCGGTTGGAGGCCGCCGGCTCCACGATGTTAGGCCTCAAAGACAACGGAGACTCGATAGGGAAAAGGTCGCATTCCCGTTCAGGGAAGAGATTTAAAGGTTTCCCCCCTCCCCTCCCCACCCCTCCCCACCCCCTCGCTCCCCCACATATACACACCTAAAAATAAAACCAAAAACATACACCTAACAGGACAAAAAGAAAGAAAAGACCGACGGACTACAGTCGAGCCGCTGCCACAAGGCACTGCCACACTAATACCAACAAATAAACCCACCAGCATAGTACAAAATTAAACAAATATTAATCAATATGAAATATGAAGTCTGAAGAAGGGTCTCGACCCGAAACGTCACCCATTCCTTCGCTCCATAGATGCTGCCTCACCCGCTGAGTTTCTCCAGCATTTTTGTCTACCTTCATCAATATCAAATATAGTGAGTATGAAACAATTGTGTTACAATCCTTGTCAAGGATGAATTCCACCCCCCGCGGTGCCCAGTGGTCCCGGAAATCCCCCAGGGTGCCCGTGGGCAGTGCGTCATCCCTCTCTCGTACCACCCGGGCACGAATGTAACCCTGGAAATGGGGCACGCAGCGAGCTCGGGCAGAGCCCTCTTCCGCCTGGCGCCATGACACGCGGATGGCCAGCTTGGCCAGGCCCGGGAGCAACCCAACCAGGACATCTTCGCCCCCTCCTCCTCCCCCCCCCCCCACACCCTCTCCCCTACGCACAGGGTGCCCAAAGACGAGGATGGTTGGTGTGAAATGTAGCCAGAAGACCAGGAGCAGCCCCTTCAGATAATGGAACAGGGGCTGCAACCTCACACACATCCATATAAGTAAGTACGTTTATTGGCCAAGTGTTCACATACAAGGAATTTGCCTTGGTGCTCCGCCCACAAGTAACAACATGACATACAGTGACAGTTACGAATGACTCAGAAAACACTAAACATTAATAATAATAAAACATTAATGATAAAACACCATTGATCAAGCATGTGAACCAACAACATACCAGATCAAAGGGAGGCTACAGATTTTTGGCTGTTGAGTAGAGCAACTACTCGTGGATAAAAACTGTTTTTATGTCTGGCTGTGGCAGCTTTGACAGTCCGGAGTCGCCTTCCAGAGGGAAGTGATTCAAAGAGTTTGTGGCCAGGGTGAGAGGGGTCAGAGATGATCTTGCCCGCTCGCTTCCTGGCCCTTGCAGTGTACAGTTCATCAATGGAGGGAAGGTTGCAGCCAATAACCTTCTCTGCTGATCGGATGATTCGCTGCAGCCTGCAGGTGTCGTGCTTGGTGGCTGAGCCATATAGACGTGGAACGCAGACTCATCCAGCTGCTCTGGGCATCTACAGCACCGTCTATATTTTTGAAGCAGTCTCAGTGTGTTTTGAACCATTTCTTAAGGAAGGCATGGGCAGGTGAGATTGTCTTAGGCTTGACCTAGCTCTTCGGTTGGTGGCTCCGACAGATGTTTTAGATCTTCTGTGGCTTGCTTTCGAATGCTGGCGTTGCAGAGATCAAAAGGGAGCTTCAGTGGGTGAGGCCACATACAGAAGCAACTGTTTTCTCCCAAGCTTTTTTTTTTTAGTTTAGTTCCGAGATACAGGGTGGAGGCAGGCCCTTCCTCCCACTGACCAGCGATTCCCGCACACTAACACTATCCTACACACACCCTCGGGAGAATTGCTACATTTACACCAAACCAATTAACCCACAAACCTGTACGTCTTTGGAGCGTGGGAGGCAATCGAAGATCTCGGAGAATGCCCACGCAGGTCACGGGGAGAACGTGCAAACTCCGTACAGACAGCACCCGTAGTCAGGATTGAACCCGGGTCTCTGGCGCTGTAAGGCTAGTAGCTCTACCGCTGCGCCACCGTGCCACCCGCCACTTTTTTGTTCAGGGGCGTTCTACTGTGGCGGAACGGTAGAGTTGCTGCCTTACAGCGCCAGAGGCCCGGGTTCGATCTAGACCACGGGTGCTGTCTGTGTGGAGTTTGCACGTTCTCGCTGTGACCGCGTGGATTTTCTCCGGGTGCTCCTTTACGTGCCCACAGGAAGAAGCAATTGGACCAATCTCCATTGTTTCCAAAGAGCCAACAATCATGTCTTAATGGTGCACAAAATTGCTGGGGAAACTCAGCGGGTGCAGCAGCATCTATGGAGCGAAGGAAATAGGCGACGTTTCGGGCCGAAACCCTTCTTCAGACGGGTTGATTTCCTTCGCTCCATAGATGCTGCTGCACCCGCTGAGTTTCCCCAGCAATTTTGTGTACCTTCGATATTCCAGCATCTGCAGTTCCCTTTTGAACACAATCATGTCTTAACGTTGGAATTCACAGACCATGTGGAGGCCAAGCCAATGTATATTTTTAAGGCGGAGATTCTTGATTAGTACGGGTGTCAGCGGTTATGGGGAGAAGGCAGGAGAATGGCGTTGAGAGGGAAAGATAGATCAGCCATGATTGGATGTTGTAGACTTAATGGGCCGAATGGATTAATTCTTGTCCTGCAACTTATGAACTTATGAATATGAAACACGTGGGTTTTCTCCGGGTTCTCCGGTTTCCTCCCACATTGTTCAGGTTTGCAGGTGAATTGGCTTGATGGGCCGAATGGCCTCATTGTACTCCTTGAACGGATGAACTTACAAACATCAGCGCGGTGGTCTGAGTGGCATGTTGTGTCATGCCATGATGTCTCACTCTGTTTTGTCTTTGTTTTGCCTGCTAACAACCACACATGGATCGGTGTCATAAGTTCGGCAGATGTAAAAGAGGTTAAGGAATGACATTAATTTGGATTTGACGGGAACAATCATTTTAACCCACAATGGTTCCCCCTGAAGTGAAATGGATAAGTTCCTTCGGAGCTGGGAGGTGGAAATGTTTGTACTGACAATAAAGTACAGGTTCTCCTACTGTCCTGACGTTATTCTAGCTTTAACAGCGAGATTGTCAGCTGGATGGGTCTACCACCAACTAGAGAGCGGTCCTGACTCACCATCTATCTCATTGGAGACCCTCAGACTATCTTTAATCGGACTTTACTGGACTTTATCTTACACTAAATGTAATTCCCTTTATCCTGTATCTGCACGCTGTGGACCGCTTAATTGTAATCATGTATAGTGTTTCTGCCGACTGGATAGCATGCAACAACAAAGGTTTGTGCAGCGTAGGTTCACGGGATTGATCCCTGGGATGGCGGGACTGTCATATGAGGAAAGATTGAAAAGACTAGGCTTGTGTTCACTGGAGTTTAGAAGGATGAGGGGATATTCTTATAGAGACATATCAAATTATAAAAGGACTGGACAAGCTAGATGGAGGAAAAATGTTCCCAATGTTGGGCCAGTCCAGAACCAGGGGCCACACAGTCTTAGAATAAAGGGGAGGTCATTTAAGACTGAGGTGAGAAAAAAGCTTTTTCACCCAGAGAGTTGTGAATTTGTGGAATTCCCTGCCACAGAGGGCAGTGGAGGCCAAGTCACTGGATGGATTTAAGAGAGAGTTAGATAGAGCTATAGAGGCTAGTGGAGTCAAGGGATATGGGGAGAAGGCAGGCACGGGTTATTGATTGGGGACGATCAGCCGTGATCACAATGAATGGCGGTGCTGGTTTGAAGGGCCTAATGGCCTCCTCCTGCACCTATTGTCTATGTTTCTATGTTTCTATGTTTCTATATGTTACTTAATGTAATTCCCTTTATCCTGTATCTGCACACTGTCGACGGCTTAATTGTAATCATGTATAGTCTTTCTGCTGACTGGATAGCATGCAACAACAAAGGTTTTCATTGTACCTCGGTACATGGGATAATAAGCAAAGCTAAACTGAACTGAATTGAACTGAACTGAACAACACCATGCGTTGTGCAGTGTGGGCAGCACAGCGGCACAGCTGGTGGAACTGTTACCTAACAACGCCAGAGATCCTGGTTCGATCCTTACCTCGGGTGCTGTCTGTGTGGAGTTTGCGCATTCTCTCTGTGACTGCATGGGCGCCCAACCAAATCCTAAAGATGTTCGCCCAACAACTCCGCTCGGTCCGCATTAACCAACCTGATCTCCCGGTGGCTCAGCACTTCAACTCCCGCTCCCATTCCAAATCCGACCTCTCTGTCCTGGGCCTCCTCCATGGCCAGAGTGAGCACCACCGGAAATTGGAGGAGCAGCACCTCATATTCCGCTTGGGCAGTCTGCACCCTAGTGGCATAAACTTTGAATTCTCCAATTTCCGGTAGCCCTTGCTGTCTCCTCCCCTTCGCAGCTCTCCCTCAGCCCTCGGGCTCCACCTCTTCCTTTTTCCTTTTTCCTTTCTTCTCCCCATCCCCACCCCCCCACCCTACATCAGTCTGAAGAAGGGTTTCAGCCCGAAACGTTGCCTATTTCCTTCGCTCCTTAGATGCTGCACCCGCTGAGTTTCTCCAGCACTTTTGTCTCCCTTCGATTTTCCAGCATCTGCAGTTCCTTCTTAAACACATCCTAAAGATGTGTGGGTCTGTAGGCAGATTGGCCTCTCTACATTGCCCCTGCTGGGTAAGAAGTGGATGAGGGAGTGGGATAGCATAGAAGTAGCGTGAATGGCTGGTCAATGTGCTGTGCTTGTATTCCCTAGATACACGGAAACATGCCCCTTCTCCCACCGAGTCCATGCCGACCATCGATCACCCATTCGCACTAGTTCCATGTTATCCCATTTTCGCATCCACTCCCGACACACCAGGGGTAATTTTTACAGAGGGCCAATTAACCTACAACCCTGCACATCTTTGGGATGTGTGAGGAGGCTGGATCACCCGGAGGAAACCCACGCGGTCACGAGGAGAATCACAATCAATCGATCACAACAATACTTTATTAGCCAACTATGTTTTGCAACAGACGAGGAATTTCATTTGCCATACAGCCATACAAATAAAAAGCAATGGATTACACAAAACACATTTTGACATAAACATCCCCCACAGTGACTCCCCCACATTCCTCACTGTGATGGAAGGGGAGAAAAAGTTCAATCTCTTCCCTTCTTTGCTTTCCCACGGTCGGGGGCATCAAGCCTTCCGTTGACGGGACGATCTTGACTCCTGTAGCCGGCGGCGTTTGGGCCCTTCGCAACGGGGCGATCAGCTCCTGCATCCGGGGGGGGGGGGGTCTCAGCTCCCCCGCGCCAGGCGATCGGACCCCGGGTCGGGGCTAGTCGAGCCTCTGCGTCCTTGGAGCTTCCCGACTCGGCCTCTCACGAGACCGCGAGCTCACGATGGTAATGTCCCAGGCAAGGGATCGGCTCCGATGTTAAGTCCACGGCTCAAAGTCAGTTCGAGGAGGCCTCCAGCTCCACGATGTTAGGCCGCAGAGCGACCGGAGATGCGACCCGGAAAACAATCGCTTCCCCGCACGGACAGCATTCGAGGTCAGGATCGAACCGGTGCATCTGGCGCTGTGAGGCAGCAGATACCTGCGTGCTGGTAGAGATAGACAATAGACAATAGGTGCAGGAGGAGGCCATTCGGCCCTTCGAGCCAACACCGCCATTCAATGTGATCATGGCTGATCATCCCCAATCAGTACCCCGTTAAATAGTCTCACAATATTTCCTCGGTAGTGTTCAAGAAGACCAGTTGGAATGTTAAATTGTGGACTAATTCACCCAGTGCCTGGTTTGTAGAGAACCATTTCACTCCCCGCTGGCCTTTATTGGCAGAACAGCTTTCCAAAGCACAAATTTATTGAGCTAACTTGGCTTTACTTTATTTGAGAGATACTTTAGAGAGACTTTTCCACTTTAGACATACAGTGTGGAAACAGGCCCTTTTGGCCCACTGAGTCCACGCCGACCAGCGATAAAATTTTAAAGAAAGGAATGTTTAAGCTTCAGTCTTGGATTTTGTTGACTCTCCATTTTCTGACTTTTTCCTCTTGCTTTCGACTGGATTATACTAGCATTAAACTAGCATTATCCTACACACACACACACACTGGTGATAATTTACAGTTTACAATTTACAATTTTACTGAAGCCGGTGAGAGGAAACCGGTGCACCCTAGGGAAAACCCACACAGTCACGGGGAGAACGTACAAACTCCGTACAGACAGCACCCGTAGTCAGGATCGAACCCGGGCCTCTGGCGCTGTAAGGCAGCAACTCTACCGCTGCGCCGTCTTGACCAAATTGAAGGGCCTCGACCCGAAACGTCACCCATCCCTTCTTTCCAGAGATGCTGCCTGTCCCGCTGAGTTACTCCAGATTGTCACTCTACATCGGACAATAAAATAAACTGAAACTGAACTCCAGCACCATCCCTGGAACTGGGAATTATTAAAAAATTACAGTCAGAGCATCTATCATATGTTCTCTTCCCTTTCTTCACAGCCTGGGGTAGAATTCATCAGGGCTTGGCAATCAGTCTCCTTACAAAGATGCTAAAGCCATTAACTTCAAATAGCTTTCGCAGTGTTTCCAAGCTTTTACACGCATATTCCTTTAATTACATTATCTGCAGCATCTCCCTCCACTGTAATGATGAAACATTCCCACCCACACCCTCGACCTTCACACAAACTAGATCAGTTTTTGGTCAATTATAGGCCCTATACCTTCCTCTGTATATAAAATAGCTTGGAATTTGCTTTGAATTAATCTTTTTATATCCAGATTGCCTTATCGATATTCCTCTTAATTTGATCAGCTGGGCACTATTATTGTTTGGTCATATGTATATATCTATATATATATATAGATATATAGAAGATAGACACAAAAAGCTGGAGTAACTCAGCGGGTGAGGCAGCATCTCTGGAGAGAAGGAATGGGTGACGTTTTGGATCGAGACCCTTCTTTAGACCTGAAACGTCACCCATTCCTTCTCTCCAGAGATGCTGCCTGACCCGTTCAGTTACTGCAGCTTTCTGTGTCTATCTTCGGTTTAAACCAGCATCTGCAGTTCCAATTTACACATTTTGTCCGTATATATATATATATATATATATATATATATATATATATATGTGTGAGTGTGTTTGTGTGTGTGTTTGTGTGTGTGTGAGTGTGTGTGTGGGAAGGAACTGCAGATGCTGGTTTAAACGGAAGATAGACACAAAAAGCTGGAGTAACTCAGCGGGAGAGGCAGCATCTCTGGAGAGAAGGAATGGGTGATGTTTTAGGTCGAGACCCTTCTTCAGACTGAGGGACCTGGCTCCAACTGAGCCCCCCCCCCCCCCGCCCCCCCCACCCCCCACTGACTCTCTTTAGACTTTAAACTCCAGCGAGATGTATATATACATGTACGCACTGAACCTTTTCTTTCTCGTTTATGATATTGTTTACAGAGTGCTATGTTTACATATTCTGTCGTGCTGCTGCAAGTAAGAATTTCAGCGCGGAAACAGGCCCTTCAGCCCACCGAGTCTGTCATCCGCGCCTGCGCAGTTGGGGGAGGGTTGCCGGGTGTAACATTCCCTACAAATGGCACAGTTCCCTCTTTTCATGTTCATAAGTGATAGGAGCAGTGTTAGGCCATTTTGGCCCATCAAGTCTAGTCCGCAATTCAATCATGGCTGATCTTTCTTTCCCTCCTAACCCTATTCTCCCGCCTTCTCCCCATAACCCCAGACACCCGTACTAATCACCCCATACTTTTGGCCGCATCCTATCCTAAACTGAACTTGACCTGACTGTGGATTCTGGATTTGGCAGTCTCATCCCTTTTGTTTTTAGAACATGTTTTTGCTCACCTCTTGAATCTTACTGAATGCCTCCCATTTCTCCGGTCCTGATTTACTGTCGAGCTGTAAATCATTCCTAAATCATTTCTCAGCTTATTAAAATTGGCCGAAAACCAATTCAGAATTATAACTTCTATATTATCTTTATCCTTTTCCATAACTAGGTTAAATCTAACTGAATTATGATCACTACCTCAAAAAAGTGCTTTCCCATCAATATTCCTTCCATCTGCCTGACGTAATTCCCAAAATAAGAGTATAGAAACAGGCCCTTCAGCCCAAAACATCCATACTGACCTGTTTGTCCATCTGCACTACACTAAACCCATGTTAAACATAGTGATTGATTATAAGGTCATAAGTGATAGGAGCAGAATTAAGCCATTCGGCCCATCGTCTACTCGGCCATTCAATCATGACTGGTCTATCGTGTTTAAGAAGGAACTGCAGATGCTGGAAAATCAAAGGTAGACAAAAGTGCTGGAGAAACTCAGCGGGTGCAGCAGCATCTATTTTCGGCCCGAAGGGTTTCGGCCCGAAACGTAGCCTATTTCCTTCGCTCCATAGCTGAGTTTTCCTTCTCACCCGCTGAGTTTCTCCAGCATTTTTGTCTACCTATTGCTGATCTATCTCTCCCTCCTAACCCCATTCTCCTGCCTTCTCCCCATAACCCCTGACCCCCTTACTAATCAAGAATCTATCAATCTCTGCCTTAAAAATATCCACAGATTTGGCCGCCTCAGCCTTCTGTGGCAAAGAATTCCACATATTTACCATCCTCTGATTAAAGAAATTCCTCTTCATAGAAACATAGAAACATAGAAATTAGGTGCAGGAGTAGGCCATTCGGCCTTTCGAGCCTGCACCGCATTCAATATGATCATGGCTGATCATCCAGCTCAGTATCCCGTACCTGCCTTCTCTCCATACCCTCTGATCCCCTTAGCCACAAGGGCCACATCTAACTCCCTCTTAAATATAGCCAATGAACTGGCCTCGACTACCCTCTGTGGCAGAGCGTTTCAGAGATTCACCACTCTCTGTGTGAAAAAAGTTCTTCTCATCTCGGTTTTAAAGGATTTCCCCCTTATCCTTAAGCTGTGACCCCTTGTCCTGGACTTCCCCAACATCGGGAGCAATCTTCCTGCATCTAGCCTGTCCAACCCCTTAAGAATTTTATAAGTTTCTATAAGATCCCCTCTCAATCTCCTAAATTCTAGAGAGTATAAACCAAGTCTATCCAGTCTTTCGTCATAAGACAGTCCTGACATCCCAGGAATCAGTCTGGTGAACCTTCTCTGCACTCCCTCTATGGCAATAATGTCCTTCCTCAGATTTGGAGACCAAAACTGTACGCAATACTCCAGGTGTGGTCTCACCAAGACCTCATCTCCTTCCCAAAGGCACATCCTTGTGTCTGATTGTAACTGATCCTCTCCTCTATTCTAGATATGACCCACTCTCTGTGTAAAAAAAACCCGCCCCTCAGATTTGTTGCAAGTCTTTTCAAATTTCCCGATCCCTCCCATACTGATCTGCAAATGCAACCAGAAGAGCAGCACCTCATATTCCGCTTGGCCAGCCTACAACCCAATGGTATGAATATTGAATTCTCCAATTTCAGATAACCTACAGCCCTTATGTTCTTCTCCCGCTCCCAGTAGTCTACTTAGGTTCTCCCACACTTTTCCACCCTCCCCCTTCTCTGACCTGACTCCACCATCCCATTATTCCCCTCCATTGCTTAGTTAGTGCAAAATAACGTCCAGTAAAGTCTGATTAGAGATAGTCCGAGGGTTTCCAATCAGGTGGATGGTACCTCAGTACCACTTTCACCTCTACTTCCTTTGAAGGCTAATGAGGTTCAGTATCTCTTGCTGAGATCGCCAGTGTGCGGAGCTCCGTCCGGCGCGGTCTGTTGGCTTGGAAGCCGCGGTCTCCGGTGGGAAGGCGGCCGTTCCTGGCACCCCAAGCCGCTGGGGGTTCTCCCGACGCCGAAGCACCATCACCCGGCGAGAACATCGGGCGCCGTGGCGGCGACTGTGGAGGCCTCAATAGGCCCGACTTTGGGTGGACAAGAGGATGGGGACTGGACTTTGTGCCTTCCCCCACAGTGGGAATCACTGTGGGGGGATGTTTTTGTGTTGAACTTCTTTTTGAATCTATGTTGTATTTTTATTAGTGTGCTGCAAGGACATCAGAATTTCCCCTGAATAAGGGGATTAATAAAGTTTAATCTAATCTAATCTACAACTCTCACAGATGCACCATAGGAAGCATTTTTATCAGGGATGCATCACAGCTCGGTTTGGGAACAGCTCCATCCAAGACCGCAAGAAATTGCAGCAAATTGTGGACGCAGCCCAGACCACCGCACAAACCAACCTCCCTTTCAATTGACTCCAAATCTCTCACGCTGCCTCGGCAAGGCCAGCAACATAATCAAGGACGAGTCGCACCCCGGCCTCTCCCTCTTCTCCCCTCTCCCATCAGGCAAAATGTACAGAAGTGTGAAAACGCACACCTCCAGATTCAGGGACGGTTTCTTCCCAGCTGTTATCAGTCATCTGAACCATCCTACCACAACTAGAGAGCGGTCCTGAACTACTATCTACCTCATTGGTGACCCTCGGACTATCCTTGGTCGGACTTTGCTGGCTTTACCTTGCACTAAACGTTATTCCCTTATCATGTATCTGTACATTTTAAATGGTTCGATTGTAATCATGTATTGTCTTTCCGCTGTCTGGGTAACACACAGTGAAAGCTTTTCACTGTACCTCGGTACATGTGACAATTAACCAAATTAAACTAAACTCTCGTTGGTGTGAGAATGGTTCAGTTGCCTCTGGACAGCTGGGAAGAAACTGTGAGGTAACTGTGTTCAGACTATATTTTTTATTTTTTTAGATTTATTTTAGATTTTGGTAGAGATGACGGCCATCCTCTGAATGTAGACGTTACTCCTCCGATTCCAATTTAATCTTGCCCCTCTCATCTAAAATATGTCCCCTGGTTCTTAATTCCCCTAGAAACATAGAAACATAGAAAATAGGTGCAGGAGGAGGCCATTTGCCCCTTCAAGCCAGCAGTGCCATTCATTGTGATCAAGACTGATCATACCCAATCAATAACCCGTGCCTGCCATCTCCCCATATCCCTTGATTCCACTAGCCCCTAGAGCTCTATCTAACTCTCTCTTAAATCCATCCAGTGAATTGGCCTCCACAAACTCTCTGGGCAAAAACGTTTTTCTCATCGCAGTTTTAAATGACCTCCCCTTTATTTTTAGACTGTGGCCCCTGGTTCTGGACTCCCCCAACATTGGGAACATTTTTCCTGCATCTAGCTTGTCCAGTCCTTTTATAATTTTATATGTTTCTATAAGATATCCTCTCATCCTTCTAAACTCCAGTGACTACAAGCCCAGTCTTTCCAATCTTTATTCATATGACATAGAAACATAGAAACATAGAAAATAGGTGCAGGAGGAGGCCATTCAGCCCTTCGAGCCAGCACCGCCATTCATTGTGATCATGGCTGATCGCCCCCTATCAATAACCCGTGCCTGCCTTCTCCCCATATTCCTTGACTCCACTAGCCCCTTGAACTCTATCTAACTCTAGGCAGTCCCGCCGCCCCAGGAATTAACCTGGTAAACCTACGCTGCACTGCCTCAATAGCAAGGATGTCCTTCCTCAAATTAGGAGACCAAAACTGCACACAATACTCCAGGTGTGGTCTCATCAGGGCCCTATACAACAGCAGAAGGACCTCTTTACTCCTATACTCAAAGCCTCTCGTTATGAAGGCCAACAAGCCATTAGCTTTCTTCATTGCCTGCTGTACCTGCATGTGGTAGAGGAGTCTGTACTCTGGGTAAAAGACTCTGTGCTTTCCCCCTATCCATTCCCCTCTGTCGGAACATCCAGGGAAATGTTAAACCTGTTTGTTCTTTGGCAGATGCGGAAATGTTTCCACCTTTTAAATTTAGTTCAGAGATGCAGCGCGGCCCACCCAGTCCACGCCGACCAGCGATCCCCGCATGCCAACACCATAGTACAACATACTTGGGTCAATTTACATAGCCTACAAACCTGTACGTCTTTGAAGTGTGGGAGGAAACCGAAGATCTCGGAGAAAACCCACGCGGGTCACGGGGAGAACGTACAAACTCCGTACAGACAGCACCCGTAGTCTGGATCGAACCCGGGTCTCTGGCGCTGTGAGGCTACGTCGCTCTACCGCTCCGCCACCGTGCCTCCCATCTTCTGAAGAGATTTATTAAGTGTGAGACATTTAGTTTAGTTTAATTTAGAGATACAGTGTGGAAACAGACCCTTCTGCCCACCGAGTCATCGACAATCAGCGATCCCCGCACTATCCTATACACTTGGGACAATTTACAGTTTTAGCTGAAGCCAATTAGCCTACATCATTGAGGTATGGGAGAAAACCAGAGCAACTGGAGAAAACCCACGTGGTCACAGGGAGAACGTACAAACTCCTTACAGACAGCACCCGTAGTCAGGATTGAACCCGTGTCCCTAGCGCTGTAAGGTAGCAACTCTACCGCTGCGCCACTGTGCCTCCTCTACCACTGTGCAGCTCATTGATGCAGGCTGCAAGATACTGAGTCATGAGAGACCGTATGAATGAATATTCATCATAAAATGTATTACTTAATCTCGGTCTCATTTAATGTTTTAATCCTGTTTCAGAACCATGTACACTAACAAATAACATAAGGATTAATTATAGCAAGAATTGGAACCAATATCAGTATTTAACCATGCTTTTCATAAATGCATGAGCCACAAGGGCCGAATTAGGCCATTCGGCCCATCAAGTCTACCTTGCCATTCAATCATGGCCGATCTATCTTTCCCTCTCAACCCCATTCTCCTGCTTTCTCCTCATAACCCTTGACGCCATGACTAATCAGGAACCTGTCAATTTCTTCCTTAAAATACCCAATAACAGTATTCATAGCCATCTGTGGCAATGAATTTCACAGATTCACCACCCTCTGACTGAAGAAATTCCTCCCCATCTCCTTTCACAATGTGTGTCTGTTAATCCAGACCAAATTGGTGAGGCTAGGACTTTAAAATGGAGTAAAAGCTTCAGGGCTGCTGGGAGATATGATCAATTTGGAATTGCTCTCTGCATAGCTGGAACAAGCTGCGGAGAGGTGCCAGTTTGTCTAGAGCCTAGATACAATCTGCAGGAAAAGAATAAGAACATCTGCAGACCCTGTCAATTAGGTGCAAAATGCATAGAATGGATTGGATGGCTGCAAACCAGACATACACCTTGTAAATAATTGTAAATAATGTTGCAGTTCTACTTTGCCGAATGTTGATTGGATGAGGTATCGAGCCTTGTCTGGTTTTCTTGCAGATCAGGGTGAATGTTTCTAAGTTGGCTTCCTTGAGAATTCCGGTTTGAATACAATGTATAAGCTGCTGTATTATTGGGTTAGGGAAATGACTGTTATGTATGGGGTTAATCGATATCTGTAATTGGATTGCAGAGAGACCACCCGCATGTGGTTCGGCCCCGCGAGGTCCCGGGACATATAAAAGTCCGCTACCACGAGGTCTAGCGTCGATTTTCCGGGAGTGTGTGACCTTCTGGAGTGCCTCTGTTTGAGCGAGGTCTAGAGGGCTTGATCAGGCAGATACGAGGATCGAACCCGCGGTGGTTAGGTACAGTAGTTGAACTGTAATTGTGTTTTGTCAAAATAAAGATTAGTTGTTCAAGTGCTTGATTCAGTG
The DNA here is from genome assembly GCF_010909765.2 of Amblyraja radiata. Lineage (NCBI taxonomy): Eukaryota > Metazoa > Chordata > Chondrichthyes > Rajiformes > Rajidae > Amblyraja > Amblyraja radiata. The sequence goes on from NC_045961.1 coordinate 100,935,767, forward strand.
ATTTTTGACTGAAACTAGACTGGGGGGAAGCTTAGAACGAGCAATTTACATGTCCTTTTATTCTGAGGCTATGTCGTCTGGTCCTAGACTCTCACATTAGTGAAATCATCCTCTCCACATCCACTCTGTCTAGGCTTTTCATTATCCGGTAAGTTTCAAATAGGTCCCCCCCCCCCTCATTTTTCTAAACTCCAGTTAGAATGCTTTAATAAAATTAAAGCTTAGACATATCTTTTAGGCTATTGATTGGTCATGTTGTTAAGGTTGTATTCAAGAGAGAGTTAGGTTTAGCTCTTCGGGCTAACGTTATCAAGGGATATGTGGAAAAGGCAGGAACTGGGTACTGATTCTGGATGATCAGCCATGATCATATTGAATGGCTGTGTGGGCTCGAAGGGCCGAATGGCCTACTCCTGCACCTACGTTCTATGTTTCTATGATTCTATATTCCTATATTTCTATGTTTCTATGGAAGCTGGGAAGCATTTCAAATCTTCAGTTTGACCAAATCACAGGAATGTCTACGTTAATCTAGAATGACTGAATCCAATGACTTCTGGAACTCCAAGATGTTCTGACTGAGTGATAAACAAGACAGGCAGAACAACTATTCAGCTACAGGACCATGGAGTGATACAGCATGGAAACAGGCCCTTCGGCCCAACATGCCCACACTGTCCAACATGAGGGGTTACCTGGAGCTGTGAGTATAAAAACAGCACGGTGCTTGCTTCTACAGAGGCCCGGGGAGCCGTTGGAGCGAGGAGGAGTTACCTGGAGCTGTAAGTATAAATACAGCGCGGGGCTTGCTTCTACAGAGGCCTGGGGAGCCGTTGGAGTGAGGAGGAGTTACCTGGAGCTGTGAGTATAAAAACAGTGCGGGGCTTGCTTCTACAGAGGCCTGGGGAGCCGTTGGAGTGAGGAGGAGTTACCTGGAGCTGTGAGGAACCCAAATCTGCAACGTTCCATCTCACTTCCAGAGAATGAGTCTGGTGGAAGCCTCTGATTGGTGGAAGAGGACCAGAGGAAGCAGTTGATTGGCTTGTATCCCGGGTAAGGCTTTATTGTATTCGGATAAGGGGGAGAATGAGGGCCAGGGCAGTTTACTGTTCTAGATGTCAGATGTGGGAGGTCATGGAGTCTGAGTGCCCTCCAGACGTCCACATCTGCGCCAGGTGCATCGAGATGGGGCTCCTAAGGGACCGTGTTAGGAACCTGGAGCAGCAACTCGATGACCTCTGTCTGCTCAGGGAGAGTGAGGAGGTCATAAGAAGAAGTTATAGGGAGGTGGTCACTCCAAGACAGAAAACTGGGTCACAGTTAGGAAGGGCAACGGGCAGAGGCAGGGACTGGTGAGTACCCCGGTGGCTGTACACCTTGAAAATAAGTACTCATGTTTGAGTAATGGTGGGGGAGACAGCCTACCTGGGGGCAGCAACAGCGGCCGGGCCTCTGGCACAAAGACCGGTCCTGTTGCTCAGAAGGGTAAGGAAAAGAAGAGGAGGGCAATTGTAATAGGGGACTCTATAGTCAGGGGGTCGGATAGGCGATTCTGTGGACGCAGACAGGAGACCCGGTTGGTAGTTTGCCTCCCTGGTGCCAGGGTCAGGGATGTGTCTGAACGTGTCCAAGAAATCCTGAAATGGGAGGGAGAGGAGCCTGAGGTTGTGGTACATATAGGTACCAACGACATAGGTAAAAAAAGAGAAGAGGTCCTGAAAGAAGAATTTAGGGAGTTAGGTAGAGAGTTAAGGAGAAGGACTGCAAAGGTAACAATCTCAGGATTACTGCCTGTGCCACGCGACAGTGAGAGTAGGAATGGAGCGAGGTGGAGGATAAATGAGTGGATGAGGGACTGGTGCAGTGGGTATGGATTCAAGTTTCTGGATCATTGGGACCTCTTTTGGGGAAGGTGCGACCTGTACAGAAAGGACGGGTTGCACTTGAACTCGAGGGGGACCAATATCCTGGCGGGCAGATTTGCAAAGGCTACTGGGGAGACTTTAAACTAGTATGGTTGGGTGGAGGGACTCAAATTGGGAAAGCTAACAGTCAGTGTGTGAGGCAGGAGGCAGAGAATGGTAGCACTCTGACCCAAAATGTAGGGGAGAGAGAAGAGAAAGACAATAAACAGAGAATAAAAGAGGGTGGGTTTCTTAAATGTGTATATTTTAATGCTAGGAGCATTGTAAGAAAGGTGGATGAACTTAGAGCCTGGATTGACACCTGGAAGTATGATGTTGTGGCGATCAGTGAAACATGGTTGCAGGAGGGCTGTGATTGGAAACTAAATATTCCAGGATTTCGTTGCTTCAGGTGTGATAGAATTGGAGGGGCAAGAGGTGGAGGTGTTGCATTGCTTATCAGGGAAGATATTACAGCAGTGCTTTGGCAGGATAGATTAGAGGGCTCGTCTAGGGAGGCTATTTGGGTGGAACTGAGAAATGGGAAAGGGGTAGCAACACTTATAGGGGTGTATTATAGACCGCCAAATGGGGAGCGAGAATTGGAAGAGCAAATATGTAAGGAGATTGCAGATATTAGTAGTAAGCACAAGGTAGTGATTGTGGGAGATTTCAATTTTCCACACATAGACTGGGAAACACATTCTGTAAATGGGCTGGATGGGTTGGAGTTTGTAAAATGTGTGCAGGATGGTTTTTTGCAGCAATACATAGAAGTACCTACTAGAGAAGGGGCGGTGCTGGACCTCCTGTTAGGAAATGAGATGGGTCAGGTGGCAGAGGTATGTGTTGGGGAACAGTTCGGGACCAGTGATCACAATACCATTAGTTTCAATATAATTATGGAGAGGGTCAGAACTGGACCTAGGGTTGAGATTTTTGATTGGAGGAAGGCTAACTTTGAGGAGATGCGAAAGGATTTAAAAGGAGTAAATTGGGACAGTTTGTTTTTTGGGAAAGATGTGGAAGAGAAATGGAGGACATTTAAAGGTGAAATTTTAAGAGTACAGAATCTTTATGTCCCTGTTCGGTTGAAAGGAAATAGTAAAAATTGGAAAGAGCCATGGTTTTCAAGGGAAATTGGACACTTGGTTCGGAAAAAGAGAGAGGTCTACAATAATTATAGGCAGCATGGAGTAAATGAGGTGCTTGAGGAGTATAAAGAATGTAAAAAGAATCTTAAGAAAGAAATTAGAAAAGCTAAAAGAAGATATGAGGTTGCTTTGGCAAGTAAGGTGAAAGTAAATCCAAAGGGTTTCTACAGCTATATTAATAGCAAAAGGATAACGAGGGATAAAATTGGTCCATTAGAGAGTCAGAGTGGTAAGCTATCTGCAGAGCCAAAAGAGATGGGGGAGATATTGAACAATTTATTTTCTTCGGTATTCACCAAGGAGAAGGATATTGAATTATGTGAGGTAAGGGAAACAAGTAGAGTAGCTATGGAAACTATGAGATTCAAAGAAGAGGAAGTGCTGACACTTTTGAGAAATATAAAAGTGGATAAGTCTCCAGGTCCGGACAGGATATTCCCAAGGACATTGAGGGAAGTTAGTGTAGAAATAGCAGGGGCTATGACAGAAATATTTCAAATGTCATTAGAAGCGGGAATAGTGCCGGAGGATTGGCGTACTGCGCATGTTGTTCCATTGTTTAAAAAGGGGGCTAAGAGTAAACCTAGCGATTATAGACCTGTTAGTTTGACGTCAGTGGTGGGCAAATTAATGGAAAGGTTACTTAGAGATAATATATATAAACATCTGGATAAACAGGGTCTGATTAGGAACAGTCAACATGAATTTGTGCCTGGAAGGTCATGTTTGACTAATCTTCTTGAATTTTTTGAAGAGGTTACTCGGGAAATTGATGAGGGTAAAGCAGTGGATGTTGTGTATATGGACTTCAGTAAGGCCTTTGACAAGGTTCCTCACGGAAGGTTTGTTAAGAAGGTTCAATTGTTAGGTATTAATGATGGAGTAGCAAGATGGATTCAACAGTGGCTGAATGGGAGATGCCAGAGAGTAATGGTGGATGGTTGTTTGTCAGGTTGGAGGCCAGTGACCAGTGGGGTGCCACAGGGATCTGTGTTGGGTCCACTGTTGTTTGTCATGTACATCAATGATCTGGATGATGGTGTGGTGAATTGGATTAGTAAGTATGCAGATGATACTAAGATAGGTGGGGTTGTGGATAATGAAGTAGATATTCAAAGTCTACAGAGAGATTTATGCCAGTTGGAAGAATGGGCTGAAAGATGGCAGATGGAGTTTAATGCTGATAAGTGTGAGGTGCTACATCTTGGCAGGACAAATCAAAATAGGACGTACATGGTAAATGGTAGGGAATTGAAGAATGCAGGTGAACAGAGGGATCTGGGAATAACTGTGCACAGTTCCCTGAAAGTGGAATCTCATGTAGATAGGGTGGTAAAGAAAGCTTTTGGAGTGCTGGCCTTTATAAATCAGAGCATTGAATATAGAAGTTGGGATGTAATGTTAAAATTGTACAAGGCATTGGTGAGGCCAATTCTGGAGTATGGTGTACAATTTTGGTCGCCTAATTATAGGAAGGATGTCAACAAAATAGAGAGAGTACAGAGGAGATTTACTAGAATGTTGCCTGGGTTTCAGCAACTAAGTTACAGAGAAAGGTTGAACAAGTTAGGGCTTTATTCTTTGGAGCGCAGAAGGTTAAGGGGGACTTGATAGAGGTCTTTAAAATGATGAGAGGAATAGACAGCGTTGACGTGGATAAGCTTTTCCCACTGAGAGTAGGGAAGATTCAAACAAGGGGACATGACTTGAGAATTAAGGGACAGAAGTTTAGGGGTAACATGAGGGGGAACTTCTTTACTCAGAGAGTGGTGGCTGTGTGGAATGTGCTTCCAGTGGAGGTGGTGGAGGCAGGTTCGTTTTTATCATTTAAAAATAAAGTGGATAGTTATATGGACGGGAAAGGAATGGAGGGTTATGGTCTGAGCGCAGGTATATGGGACTAGGGGAGAATATGTGTTCGGCACGGACTAGAAGGGTCGAGATGGCCTGTTTCCGTACTGTAATTGTTATATGGTTATTATATGGTTATATGTCCACACTGTCCAACAAGTCCCATCTACACTAGTCCCACCTGCTTGCGTTTGGCCCATATCCCTCTAAAACTGTCCTATCCATGAACCTGTCTAATTGTTTCTTAAACGTTACACTAGTCCCTGCTTCAACGTATCTTATGCCCACCACCCTTATTGTGAAAAGGGTGCCCCACATGTTCCTATTAACTCTTTTCACCTTCACTTTAAACCTGTCCTTTGGTTCTTGAATCAGGGTCTTGAATCCCGAAACGTCACGCATTCCTTCTCTCCAGAGATGCTGCCTGTCCCGCTGAATTACTCCAGCTTTTTGTGCCTATTCTCGATTCCCCTACTCTGGGCAAGAGACTCTGTCCATCTACCCAATCTATTCCTAACATGATTCTATACACACTCGACTTGCCAGGATTCACTGGAGCTTAAAATATGCTTTATCTTAAAAAAAGATCACTATTTCCTACACATAAGTAGCCCTGGAGAGCTTTCAATAGATTTAACTCTGATCCAATCTGGACTCAGACTTGACAGATACAAAACTGTTCTCACATAGCATCTGTGTTTCATTTTAACCTCAACACGCCTTAATTGGATCATCTTTCCTACGTCAGCTTGCATATTCCATATATTGCCTATGCAACATGTTTATTTAGATCTTGCTATTTTCCAAATTTATACGTAGATGTTCTGAAGCTCGGTGCAGCCAACGCCAAGGCTCGGTGGGGGAGGACCACAATCTAGGGTCCTTCCGCTGCTGGACATTGGGGGGGGGGCAGAGTGTGGTGGAGACGCCCCTCAAACAAGGGAAGGGCTATCACCCCAGGTGGGCCCCATGCATGGCAGGGGTGTGGGGTAAAATAGTGTGAACACTGCAAATGTACGTGGAGCCTCCGAGAATGTCGGAGGAAAGTTGTGCACGCATGGTATATATTTTTATACTATGAATAAAATTTATTTTGATTGAAAAAAAAAGAAAGCTGATGACTACTCAGATTCTGGTGAACTTCTACCGCTGCACCATCGAGAGCATCCTTCCTAACTGTATCACAGTATGGTACGGCAACTGCTCTGTCTCCGACCGGAAAGCACTGCAGAGGGTGGTGAAAATTGCCCAACGCATCACCGGTTCCTCGCTCCCTTCCATTGAGTCTGTCCAGAGCAAGCGTTGTCTGCGAAGGGCGCTCAGCATAGTCAAGGACTGATCTCACCCCAACCACAGACTGTTTACCCTCCTACCATCCGGGAGGCGCTACAGGTCTCTCCGTTGCCGGACCAGCAGGTCCAGGAACAGCTTCTTCCCTGCGGCTGTTACTCTACTTAACTCTGCACCTTGGTGATTGCCAGTCAACCCCCCCCCCCCCCCCCCCGGACACTCCTTCCCCCAGTGACTGATCTCCCCCGCCCGAAAATTGCCCTACTGCTACTGTATATACATATATATATTTACTGTTCCATTATTCTGTGTTGGTACTTCTGGGTGAGATGCTAACTGGATATCGTTGTCTCTGTACTTGTACAAGCCAATGGTATGAATGTTGAATTCTCCACTGTTAGGTAACAGGCTTCCCGCTGGGCCGCTGGCGCGGACTGGGAACTCGAACGCAGGCGTATATCCAGGTGCCCCGATCTCGATGTGGACTTCTATGCCACAGAAGGCTGTGGAGGCCAAGTCAGTAGATATTTTTAAGGCAGAGATTGAAAGATTTGTTAGTTTCGTTTTTAGTTTAGAAAAAGGCCCTTTGGCCCATCGGGTCTGCGCCGACCAGCGATCCCCGCACACTAACACTATCCTACACCCACTAGGGACAATGTTTACATTTATACCAAGCCAATTAACTTACAAACCTGTACGTCTTTGGAGTGTGGGAGGAAACCGAAGATCTGGGAGAAAACCCACGCAGGTCACGTGGAGAACGTACAAACTCCGTGCAGACAGCACCCGTAGTCGGGATGGAACCCGGGTCTCCGGCGCCGCATTCGCTGCAAGGCAGCAACTCTACCGCTGCGCCACCGTAACCGCGGTTCTTGATCCATGCGGGTGTCAGGGGTTATGGGGAGAAGGCAGGAGAATGGGGTTGAGACGTGGCGATAGATCAGCCATGATTGAATGGCAGTGTAGACTTGACGGGCCAAATGGCCTAATTCTGCTCCTATCACTTATGAACTTATGTCTCAAAGCATATGATGCCACAACCAACATTCCGACAAGCATTGCGTTCTTACAGTGACTCCCCTAGCTAGGTTTCTGCATATTAACTTTAGGTGAAAAATAGGTGCAGGACTAGGCCATTCAGCCCTTCAAGCCAGCACCGCCATTCAACATGGTCATGGCTGATCATCAAAAATCAGTACCCCGTTCCTGCTTTCTCCCCATATCCCTTCATTCCTTTAGCCCTAAGAGCTAAATCTAACTCTCTTGAAAAATATATCGTCAAGACTTGATTCCTTAAGGACCAAATAAATCATTTCATGGGCCACAAAGTGAAACATGTGTTAATGGAAGTTTCACCTGTTTAATCAAACGTTGCATAGTGGCGCAGTGCTGGAGTTGCTGCCTTACAGCGCCAGTGACCCAGGTTTGAACCTGACTACGGTTGCTGTCAGTATGGAGTTTGAACGTTCTCCCCGTGACCTGCGTGGGTTTTCTCCGAGATCTTCGGTTTCCTCCCCCACTCCAAAGACGTACAGGTTTGTAGATTAATTGGCTTCAGTAAAATTGTAAATTGTCCCTTGTGTGTGTGTGGGATAGTGTTAATGTGCGGGGATCGCTGGTCGGTGCAGACCCGGTGGGCCGTAGGGCCTGTTTCCGCGCTGTTTCTCTAAAAACTAAACTAAACTAAACTCACACTGTTGTTCTTTCTTCACAGCAAGCTGCAAGAGTGCAGAGGGGGGAGTGAAATATAAACTACAGAATCTGCAGAGTTGGTTTTCCTATCACAGGAGGGGGAATGCTTTAAGGAGGTGGTATAAAGGGACTGTTAACAGCTTTATGGTAACAGTCTTGGCCGGTACACAGCTTGTGAAGTGAAAGTGCACTGAAAAATGTCAGAAAAATTACAACAGATTCTCAAGATTGTTTCCAGTACTCATAAGATGCAGGCAGCCGAGGTAGCTGTCACATCAACCAGCTACCCTTTGCGATGTTCCTTCTCCTTGTGGTGGACAGTAAACTGGACTGGTCCAGGAACGCTGAGGCAACTGCACAAGAAGGGACAGAGCCGGCTGTACCCTTTGAGAAGGCTCCGCTCCTTCAATATCTGCAGTAAGATGTTCTACCAATCGGTGGTAGCCAGTGTTATCTTCGTCGCCGCTGTGTGCCGGGGCCGCAGGGCGAAGGCCGTGGACGCCAATAGGATCGACAACCTCATCGGGAAGGCCAGCTCCGTCCTGGGGGCGGAGTTGGAGTTGGATTCATGGGAGGTTGGTCTTGGAGGGGTGGATGCTCCTCAAACTGCGGAGCATCCTGGACAATAATAATAATAATAATAATAATAATACATTTTATTTATGGGCGCCTTTCAAGAGTCTCAAGGACACCTTACAAAAATTTAGCAGGTAGAGGAAAAACATGTAAGGGGAATGAAATAAATAGTAGAGACATGACTAGTACACAAAGTAAAGACAGAATTCAATTCAAAACACAATATGAGGCAATTAATGCACAGATGAAAAGGGAGGGGGACGTGGGGCTAAGGATAGGCAGAGGTGAAGAGATGGGTCTTGAGGCGGGACTGGAAGATGGTGAGGGACACGGAATTGCGAATCAGTTGGGGGAGGGAGTTCCAGAGCCTGGGAGCTGCCCTGGAGAAGGCTCTGTCCCCAAAACTGCGGAGGTTGGATTTGTGGATGGAGAGGAGACCGGCTGATGTGGATCTGAGGGACCGTGAGGGTTGGTAGGGGGAGAGGAGGTCAGTGAGATATGGGGGGGCCAGATGGTGGAGGGCTTTGTAGGTGAGGATCAGGATTTTGTAGGTGATCCGGTGGGAGATGGGAAGCCAGTGAAGTTGTTTGAGGACTGGAGTGATGTGATGCCAGGATTTGGTGTGGGTGATGAGTCGGGCGGCTGCGTTCTGGACCAGTTGGAGTCGGTTGATGTAGGTGGAGCTGATGCCAAAGAGAAGTGAGTTGCAATAGTCCAGTCGGGAGGAGATGAAGGCATGGATGAGTCTTTCAGCAGCGGGAGGTGTGAGAGAGGGTCTGAGTTTGGTGATGTTGCGGAGATGAAAGAAGGAGGTTTTAATGACATGGCGGATGTGAGGCTCAAGGGAGAGGGTGGAATCAAAGATCATGCCAAGGTTGCGGGCCTGGGGAGATGTGGAGACAGTGGTGCCGTCGATGGTGAGAGTGCGGTTATTGATTTTGCTGAGTGTGGTATTGGAGCCTATTAGGAGGAATTCTGTCTTATCGCTGTTGAGTTTGAGGAAGTTATGTTGCATCCAGGTTTTTATAGCTGACAAACAGGAGTTGATATGGGTGAGGGGGGGGTTGTGGGGGGATTTGGTGCCGAGGTAGATCTGGGTGTCATCGGCGTAACAGTGGAAGTCCAGGTTGAAGTGGCTGACCAAGGGGGAGGATGTAGATGATGAAGAGGAGGGGGCCGAGTACGGAGCCTTGGGGAACACCTTGAGTGACTGTGGCTGTAGCAGAGGTGTGGTTGTGGAGAGAGATGAAGTGAGATGTGTTGGAAAGGTAGGAACGGAGCCAGCTGAGTGCAGAGCCTTCAATGCCGAGGTCTTTGAGTCTGGTGAGCAGGATGTTGTGGTTCACTGTATCGAAGGCTGCGCTCAGGTCGAGGAGGATGAGGATGTTGAGGGAACCAGTGTCAGCAGAGGTGAGGAGGTCGTTGAAGACTTTGAGGAGAACAGTTTCTGTGCTATGGAGGGGGCGAAAGCCAGATTGGAGGGGTTCAAGTAGGTTATACGCAAGGAGGTGGGAATGAAGTTGCGACGCAACGATACGCTCCAGGGTTTTTGAAAGAAAGGGGAGGTTTGAGATTGGGAGGTAGTTAATGAGAGAGGAGGGATCAAGACCAGGTTTCTTTAAGATTGGTGTGACAGCAGCAGTTTTGAAAGCGGATGGGACAATTCCTTGGGACAATGAGGAGTTGAAGAGATTAGTGCAGTAGGGGCAGAGAACGGGGAGGCAGGACTTCAACAGGGGAGTGGGGAGAGGTTCGAGGGAGCAGGTAGTGGGTTTGGAAGAGCTGATGAGTTTGGAGATTTCAGTAGGGGTGACCAGGTCAAACTGGGAGAGGAAGCAGTGTGGAGGAGGGGTATGGAGGTCAGTGGAGATGTTGAAAGGAGGGGCCTTGGTAGGTGGTGGAGTAGATGCTGGGGAGTCGGGTACAGGGGATAAAGATTGATAGATGGTGCTGATTTTATCAGCGAAAAAGTGGAGGAATGAGTTGCAAAGACCCGGAGTAGAGGTAGGGAGAGTGTTGGCTCGAGGCTTGAGGAGGTTGCCCACTGTGGAGAAGAGGGTTCTGTGGTTTAGGCAGGGGTCGGTGAATATGGAGGAGAGGTAGGCAGATTTTGCAGCAATGAGGGCATCTTTGTAGTCAGTGAGGTGGAGTTTGTAAGCTTCAAGGTGGACTGTGAGAGATGATTTCTTTGTGAGTCGTTCAAGTCGGCGACCAGTCTGTTTCAGTTTACGAAGTGCAGGTGTGTACCAAGGTGAAGATGTGTTGAAAGTTACGGTTCTTGTTTTGAGGGGGGCCAGAGTGTTGAGGGAGGTAGACAAGGTGGAGTTGAGATGGTTTGTGAGATCATCAGGTGAGATGGGGGTTGAGTCCAGGGGGAGAGTGGTGGAGAGCAGGTCAGAGAGATGGTGGGGATCGATGGATTTTAGATTATGGAAGGTGACTTCTCGGAGGAAGCGGGGGCGAGGTGTCGGAGAAGGGATGGTGAACCGTATAAGCTTATGATCAGAGAGGGGGAAGAGGCATGGATGGAGGTCGAGTACCGGTTGATTTGTGGAGCAGACCAGGTCAAGGGTGTGACCTTTGTCATGGGTGGGAAAGGTGACGTGCTGAGTGAGAGAGAAGTTGTCAAGTAAAAACGCGAATTCAGATGCAAGCTTGCAGGTGGGGGAGTCCATGTGAATATTTAAGTCACCAAGTAGCAGCAGACATGGGGAGAGGGATGAGGCAAGTGTGAGGAGTTCAGTGAAGTCAGATAGGAAGGAGGGGTTTGGTTTAGGTGGCCGGTAAATGAGGATGACTGTCATGGAGGAAAGGGCTTTGAAGGCGAGGAATTCAAATGATGCTACTGGGGGGAAGGTGAGTTCAGTGATACGAAAATTCTGGTTAAAAATAACAGCGAGGCCACCTCCATGGCGGGAGGGGCGGGGTTTGGAAATGTAATTAAATCCAGGTGGGGATGTTTGATTGAGGGAGAAGAAGACATTGGGTTGTTGCCAGGTCTCAGTGAGCAGAAGGAAGTCCAGAGTGTTGTCAAGGATTAGTTCATGGAGGGCAAGGGCTTTGTTGTTGAGCGACCTGGTGTTGAGGAGGGCAAAGTTGGCATTGTGAGAGGTTGGAGGGATGGGGGCAGGCTGGAGAGATCTGAGGTTGTCCCAGTTTACAGTGCGTGCGGTCAGCTGGGATGTGGGGTGACGCAGTTGAGGGGGGGGGGGGGGGTAGAGCGTGGTAGTGAGCAGATGGATGGAATGGAATGTCCGTGGTTGAAGCAAACACGCCTGCGCCGAGAGCCTCTGTGGATGTAACGGGGTCGACGCAGAAGTCCAAGCTGTTTAACGACCTGGATGCAGGATGGGATGTGGTTGTTGCAGAAACCAGTCATCTGCAGAGTTGAGTATTTGAGCATGATGGTGAGGGTGCAGAGAGGTGTCCAGCGGTGCAGGTGCAGGTGGAGAGAGTATCCAGCGGTGAGGGAGCAAAGAGGTTGTCCAGCAGAGCGGGTGCAGCGAGAGTATCCAGCATTGAGGGAGCAGATAGGTTGTCCAGCAGAGCAGGTGTAGAGGTAGTCCAGTGATGAGGGTGCGGAGAGTATCCAGCAGTGCAGGTGCAGAGAGGTTGTCCAGCGGTGCGGGTGCAGAGGGAATCCAGCATCACTGGTGCAGGGAGGTGTCCAGCGTCGATGGTGCACAGGCACAGGTACAGGCAGGTAACAGACAGGCAGGTAGGTAACAGGTAGGTAACAGACAGGGGGGGGGGGGGGAACAGCAGGCGGAGAAGCGGCGAACAGTCAACGCCAGCGTCCTCTCCGGGCAGCGTGCAGGGTTCTAGCGGTTCTAGCGGCTAGCGGCTAGCAATATAGGCCGCAGGGCGACGACGATCGTTCCTCGGCCGAAAACGGCCAAAAAAACACCACAGACCACCGCAACCGGAGCGACCCTCCAGTGGTCCCTCGTCAGGTGATAGGTCCAGACCTCGTCCGGGATGGAAATATACCGCAGTCGGCAATTGAAGCAGTTGAAGCCAACTCGCGGTAAGGGACCGTTGTCAATTTGAATCTCCCGCCCCCGCCATTTTTTTCCCAATACATCTCCACCCCCTCCATGACACACTGGTCAACCTGAGCAGCACCTTCAGCAACAGACTGGTTCCACCAAGATGCAGCACAGAACGCCACAGGAGATCCTTCTTCCCTGTGGCTATCAAACTGTACAACTCCGCCCCCTTCTGTCGTGGGGTAGACTGACTCCCCCCCCCCCCCCCCCCCCTCACCAATCTTTGTACATCGCCAATCCTTTCCACTCATCATTTTAATTTCATGTATCTTGTGTTTTATGACTGTTGGCAGATCCATTCCCTCCTGGGATGAATAATGTTTTTTCATATCGTATCGTGATGATGTTGTGGTAACGTCACTGATCTGGAAACTTTCAGACTGGGAGTAAAATCAGGCAGGCAATGGGGGGGACATGATAATTCAGTGCGATGATTGGAGGAGGGAGACGTGCCAAAACACTCTTGGCACAGACCTGCGCCTCATCCCCAGCCAGGAGCGATCCCGGCTCTCCGGCGCTGTCCCGTCCCCACCCGAGTGCCCCCCCACCACGGGTGGCCAGAGGGGTCGGGAGTCAGATGAGCGCGGTGCCCCCAGAACCACAGCCAGCGCAGGGAAGCAGCGCTAAACCCAGCTCAACTCTGCCTGGACTTGCGGGAAACGTGGCCCACGTTTACAGCCAGGGCAGAGAAGCAGCGCTGGTGTCCTGTCAGTCCAGGCAGGGCTGTAGGTTAACCTGGCGGGACAGGCAGAGTTGAGCTGCATTTAGCGCTGGATTGGGCCACCGAAGCCTCGCGTTTGTGTGTGAGTGTGTGCATGCGCGTGCGGCCGCCAAGGAATTGTGTCCCCCCCGGTCCCCTCCATATTTTGATAGCGATTTCCGTGCCTGGTCGCAGTTAATCTCCGTTGGGAAGTGAGTCTAGAACTTCGAGGGAAAAATAGACACAAAGGTGGCGCAGCGGTAGAGTTGCTGCCTTTCAGCACCAGAGACCCGGGTTCGATCCTGACTGCGGGTGCTGTCCGTATGGAGTTTTACTTTCTCCCCAATGAGAGAGGTGCCAGAGCTCGCGGCCTCTTGCCGGGGATTGACTTTGGGAGCTCCAACAGGGGGAACCTGCAGACTTTAACATCGTGGAACTCGCGGTCCCTTGGTTGGGGGCCAACTTCGGGAGCTCCAAGCCGCAGGAGCTACAACCGCCCTGATCGCGGGAGCTTCCACCGCCCTGATGTGAGGACTTTGACCTCCGGCTGTGGGACCGTTGATTGCCCCGACCGCAGATGATTCGACTGCCCCGACCGTGGGAGAATAAAGAGGGAAAAAGCTTAGACTTTATTGCCTTCCATCACAGTGAGGAATGTGGGGAATCCACTGTGGTGGATGTTTATGTTAACTTTTATGTGGTTGTGTGTCTTGTTGCTTTTTAATGGTATGACTGTATGGTAAATCGAGTTTCATGGTATATTAAATGGTACACGTGACAATAAAATACCTTTTATCCTTTGACCCTCGTGTGTTTTCACCGGTACCTTCAGTTTCCTCCAACACTCCAAAGACGTACAAGTTTGTAGCTTAATTGGCTTGGAATAAATGCAAATTGTCCCCAGTGTTTGCAGAATAGTGTTGATAGAAACATAGAAACATAGAACATAGAAATTAGGTGCAGGAGTAGGCCATTCGGCCCTTCGAGCCTGCACCGCCATTCAATATGATCATGGCTGATCATCCAACTCAGTATCCTGTACCTGCCTTCTCTCCATACCCTCTGATCCCCTTAGCCACAAGGGCCACATCTAACTCCCTCTTAAATATAGCCAATGAACTGGCCTCGACTACCCTCTGTGGCAGAGAGTTCCAGAGATTCACCACTCTCTGTGTGAAAAAATTTATTCTCATCTCGGTTTTAAAGGATTTCCCCCTTATCCTTAAGCTGTGACCCCTTGTCCTGGACTTCCCCAACATCGGGAGCAATCTTCCTGCATCTAGCCTGTCCAACCCCTTAAGAATTTTGTAAGTTTCTATAAGATCCCCTCTCAATCTCCTAAATTCTAGAGAGTATAAACCAAGTCTATCCAGTCTTTCTTCATAAGACAGTCCTGACATCCCAGGAATCAGTCTGGTGAACCTTCTCTGCACTCCCTCTATGGCAATAATGTCCTTCCTCAGATTTGGAGACCAAAACTGTACGCAATACTCCAGGTGTGGTCTCACCAAGACCCTGTACAACTGCATTAGAACCTCCCTGCTCCTATACTCAAATCCTTTTGCTATGAAAGCTAACATACCGTTCGCTTTCTTCACTGCCTGCTGCACCTGCATGCCTACTTTCAATGACTGGTGTACCATGACACCCAGGTCTCGCTGCATCTCCCCTTTTCCTAATCGGCCACCATTTAGATAATAGTCTGCTTTCCTGTTTTTGCCACCAAAATGGATAACCTCACATTTATCCACATTATACTGCATCAGCCAAACATTTGCCCACTCACCCAGCCTATCCAAGTCACCTTGCAGTCTCCTAGCATCCTCCTCACAGCTAACCCTGCCCCCCAGCTTAGTGTCATCCGCAAACTTGGAGATATTGCCTTCAATTCCCTCATCCAGATCATTAATATATATTGTAAATAGCTGGGGTCCCAGCACTGAGCCTTGCGGTACCCCACTAGTCACTGCCTGCTATTGTGAAAAGGACCCATTTACTCCTACTCTTTGCTTCCTGTTTGCCAGCCAGTTCTCTATCCACATCAATACTGAACCCCCAATGCCATGTGCTTTAAGTTTGTATACTAATCTCTTATGTGGGACCTTGTCGAAAGCCTTCTGGAAGTCCAGATACACCACATCCACTGGTTCTCCCCTATCCACGCTACTAGTTACATCCTCGAAGAATTCTATAAGATTCGTCAGACATGATTTACCTTTTGTAAATCCATGCTGACTTTGTCCAATGATTTCACCACTTTCCAAATGTGCTGCTATCCCATCTTTAATAACTGACTCTAGCAGTTTCCCCACTACCGATGTTAGACTAACTGGTCTGTAATTCCCCGTTTTCTCTCTCCCTCCCTTCTTAAAAAGTGGGGTTATGTTTGCTACCCGCCAATCCTCAGGAACTACTCCAGAATCTAAAGAGTTTTGAATGATTATTACTAATGCATCCACTATTTCTGGAGCTACTTCCTTAAGTACTCTGGGATGCAGCCTATCTGGCCCTGGGGATTTATCGGCCTTTAATCCATTCAATTTACCCAACACCACTTCCCGGCTAACCTGGATTTCACTCAATTCCTCCAACTCCTTTGACCCACGGTCCCCTGCTATTTCCGGCAGATTATTTATGTCTTCCTTAGTGAAGACGGAACCAAAGTAGTTATTCAATTGGTCCACCATATCCTTGTTCCCCATGATCAACTCACCTGTTTCTGACTGCAAGGGACCTACATTTGTTTTAACTAATCTCTTTCTTTTCACATATCTATGTGCGGGGGTCGCTGGTCGGTGCGGACTCGATGGGCCGAAGGGCCTGTTTCCACTCTGTATCTCTTAACTAAACTAAACTACATTTAAAAAGTGCTGGTGTATCTCAGCGGGTCAGACTCCTTCCCTGGAGAACATGGTAGGCAATGTTTCGGGTCAAGACCCTTCTTAAGACTGATTGTAGGCAGCAGTGGTGGGGGATTGGTGGTGAGATGAAAGCTGGAAAAGAGGAAGGGCAGGATAGAGCTTGGCAGGTACAGTGGTGCAGCGGTAGAGTTGCTGCCTTGCAGCGCCAGGGACCCGGGTTCGATCCTGACTACTGGTGCTTGTCTGTACGGAGTTTGTACCTTCTCTCTGTGACCACTTGGGTTTTCTCCGGGATCTCCGGTTTCCTCCCACACTCCAAAGACGTACAGGTTTGCAGGTTAATTGGATTCAGTAAATTGTAAATAGTCCCTCGTGTGTCGGATAGTGTTAATGTACGGGGTGATCGCTGGTCGGTGCGGACTCGTTGGGCCGAGGGGCCTGTTTCCATGCTGTATCTCTGAAGCCTGAGAAAAATACTTTGACTCCACCCTGTCTATGCCTCTCGTAATTTTATCCAGAGGGAAGGCTTCTTAAGTTCTCTGACCTAACTGTGGCTCCAGACAACATGGTTAATGCGCTCCGACCACAGGAAATATACGCTTCAGTCTGATGAAGGGTCTCGACCCGAATCGTCACCCATTTTTTCTCTCCAGAGATGTTCCCTGTCTCGCTGTGACATTTCGTGTCTATCTTCAGTTTAAACCAGCAACTGCAGTTCCTTCCTACACACATGAAATACACATCGACCTTGGTGGTAATGTTTTAGACAATAGACAATAGGCGCAGGAGTAGGCCATTCAGCCCTTCAAGCCAGCACCGCCATTCGATGTGGTCATGGCTGACCATCCCCAATCAGTACCCCTTTCCTGCCTTCTCCCCATATCCCCTGACTCTGCTATCTTTAAGAGCCCTATCTAACTCTCTCTTGAAAGCATTCAGAGAATTGGCCTCCACTGCCTTCTGAGGCAGAGAATTCCACAGACTGAACGGTGGGCCGAAGTTTTCTCTAGTTTATATACTTTTGTTTATTATTGCCATGTGTACCATGTCACAATGAAAAGCTTTTTTGTTGCGTGCTATCCAGTCAGCGGAAAGACAATACCTGTACATGATTACAATGAAGCCATTTATAGTGTGCAAGTTACAGGATAATGGGAATAATGTTCAGTGCAAGGTAAAGTCCAGTAAAGTCCGATTAAAGATTCAAAGGTCTCCAATGAGGTAGTTGAGAGATCTGTACCGCTCTCCAGTTCGTGAGGGGATGGATCAGTTACCTGATAACAGCTGGGAAGAAACTCCCTGAATCTGGTGTGCGTTTGCACATCCTATAATGGCATAAGTTGCAAATAAATCTGTTTTATGGTTGCATAATGGTGAACAAGTGTCTTGTTTTTTTAGTTTTTGAGATACAGTGCGGAAACAGGCCCTTCGGCCCATTGAGTCCGCGCCGACCAGCGATCACCCGCACATTAACACTACCCTACATACCCTAGGGACAATTTACCCATGCACCAAGCCAATTGACCAATAAACCTGTACGTCTTAGGAGTGTGGGAGGAAACCGAAGATCTCAGAGAAAACCCACGCCGGTCACGGGGAGAACGTGCAAACTCCGTACAGACGGCACCCAGATCGAACCCAGGTCGCCGGTGCTGCAAGCGCTGTAAGGCTGCAACTCTACCGCTGCGCCACCGTGCCACCCATGGTGGTTGGGTTCACTACTGAAGGCAGAGCAAATATATTTTCCACTGGTTGAACAATCTGCGATTGGGACTTCCAGGCAAAAGAGTCAGAACTTTGAAGTTAGGAACCGCTTGTCTGTGCAGGATAGAACATCAAATATATAACAGTACAGCATAGGAACAGGCCCTTCGGCCCCACAATGTTTAGTTTAGAGATACAGCTCGGAAACAGGCCCTTTCGGCTCACCGGGTCCGCGCCGACCAGCGATCCCCGCACATCAACACTATCCTACACCCACTAGGGACAAGTTTTACATTTACCAAGCCAATTCACCTACAAACCTGCACGTCTTTGGACTGTGGGAGGAAACCGAAGATCTCGGAGAAAACCTGCGCGGGTCACGGGGAGAACGTACACACTCTGTACAGACAGCGCCCGTAGTCGGGATCGAACCCGGGTCTCCGGCGCTGCATTCTCTGTAAGGCAGCAACTCTACCGCTGCGCCACCGTGCCGCCCTTGTTGCCGAACATGATGCAATTTTAAACTCACCTCATCTGCCTGCACATGATCCATATCCCTCTCTTCCCTGCACTATCACATAGAAACATAGAACATAGGTGCAGGAGGAGGCCATTCGGCCCTTCGAGCCAGCACTGAATAGAATAGAATAGAATAGAATAGAATATGTTTATTGTCATTGCACAAAACTGAGCAACGAAATTCCATTTGCTTCTCCTCCGTTAAAAGAAATACAACACAACAACCAATACACATATGTACAGTTAATAGTAAAATAATAGATACATTTTTTAAAAAAGTTTAAAAGAATTTAGCGGTATTCCTCGAAGTTACTTCTTGCTTCCCAGTGTTCACTATTGGAGTTAAGCTCTTTTACTGCACATGGGTAGAAACTATTTTTTAGTCTACCGGTGCGAGCCTGCAGAGACCTGAGTCGCCTCCCCGAGGGTAGCAGAGTAAAAAGGTGGTCGGCAGGGTGGGATGTGTCCTTCTTGATATTTATGGCCCTGCGCAAGCATCGGGCCTTGTATATGTCATCCAAGGAGGGCAGGTTAGCGTTTGTAATGCGCTGCACAGTTTTTATAATTCCCTGCAGCGCCCTCCTCTCAGCCACAGTACAGCTGGCAAACCACATTCATTGTGATCATGGCTGATCGTCCCCTATCAATAACCCGTGCCTGCCTTCTCCCCATATCCCTTGACTCCACTAACCCCTAGAGCTCTATCTAACTCTCTCTTAAATCCATCCAGTGACTTGGCCTCCACTGCCCTCTGTGGCAGGGAATTCCACAAATTCACAAATCTCTGGGAGAAAAAGTTTTTTCTCACTTCAGTCTTAAATTACCTCCCCTTTATTCTAAGACTGTGGCCCCTGGTTCTGGACGTGACTATCCAAAAGCCTCTCAAACACCACTATCGTATCTGCCTCCATCATCATTACTGGCTCCTTGTTCCAGGCCCCCACCACTCACTGTGTACCAAAAAATGCTGCCCCATACATCTCCACTCAACTTTCCCCCTCTCATTTTAAAGCTAATGTTCCACCCTGCAAAAAAGGTTCTGACTGTCTGCCCTAGCTATGCCTCCCTTCATATCATAAACCTTTATCGGCACTCCCCTCAACCTCCGACGTTCCAGATAAAACAATCCAAGTCTATCCAACCTCTCCCTGTAGCTGAAACCTTGTAATCCAGGCAGCGTTCTGATGTAGTATCATTTATTATCTGTAGCCCACAACAGAAAAAAATAATTAAAGCCAATTAAATGTTTACATTAACCAGGCCCTTAATATTTAGCTTTAAACCCCAGTCCCACGGTACGAGTTCATTCCAAGAGCTCTCCCGAGTTTGCCCTGATTCGAACTCGGAGATTTACGGTAATGGCCACTCGTCGGTACTCGGGGCTCTCGTGGACATTTTTCAACATGTTGAAAAATCTTCACGAGTCTTCCCGTGCTTACCTGCCATTAGCGAGTCTTCCTGAGTACCTGCCGTTGGCGTTACGAGCCGCTAAGAGACGTCCCCGAGCTCTGACGTACCCGCTACGTTCATTCTCCGTGCTTACCACGAGTTTGATTTTTTTTTAAACACGGGAGAGCTCTTGGAATGAACTCGTACCGTGGGACAGGGCTATAAAGTTTAAGAGATACAGCGCGGAAACAGGCCCTTCGGCTCACCAAGTCTGCACGGACCAGTGATTCCCGCACACTAACACTATCCTACACTCATTATGGATCATTTACAATTATTCCAAGCCATTTAACCTACAATCCTGTACGTCTTTGGAGTGTGGGAGGAAACCGGGGATCCTGGAGAAAACCCAGGCAGGTCACGGGGAGAACGTACAAGATCCGTAATGACCGCACCCAGGATTGATTCAGGTCTCTGGACCCAAGGGCTGTGGGAGAGTGGGGTGATGCAGTGATATTCATGGCCGGATTTGAAGGCAGAATGAGATGCGGGCATTCAGGATGATGTGAGGAATCCAATACCCAGCTCACGTCGAATGCGGCACGGTGGTGCAGCGGTAGAGTTGCTGCCTTACAGCGTCAGAGACCCAGGTTCGATCCTAACTACGGGTGCTGGTCGGTGCGAATTCGCTGGGCCGAAGGGCCTGATTCTGCCCTGTATCCATAAACTGAGAATAACGGGTAGGTAATTTAGGACTGAGATGAGGATCAATCTTTTCACCCAGAAGGTTGTGAATTTGTGGAATTCTCTGCATTAAAATGCAGTGGAGGCCAATTTACTGGATGTATTCAAGAGAGAGTTAGATATAGCTCTTAGGGCTAACGGAATAAAGGGATGTGGGAAGAAAGCAGGAATAGGGTACTGTTTCTGGATAATCAGCCATGATCATATTGAATGACAATGCAGGCTCGAAGGGCCGAATGTCCTACTCCTGCACCTATTTTCTATGTTTCTATGTTTCTAAGACAAACGAAATGGGACTTGGTTCAAGCCTATTTGGCAATTTCAAATCTGAGATTCCTTGATCATTTTTTAAGCCCAAACCTTCCACGATCTCACTCGATGTGGTGACCTGCTCGAGGAGCTAAATGGCCAGTTGCCATGGGAATCGGTCACTGATACCACCATTATTTTAACGGGCCTCCGCTGTTGCAGTGCCTCTTGGCACAGCCAGCTCGACATTAGTCTGCTTCTTCGTGGTAGGCAATGGGAGCCAAGTTCCGAGGCAATGAATTATGGCCAAACTTGTAAGCATCCTAAAAAATAATTAATGGGAAGAATTCATGCCCGCTGGGATCTGAGGCACGGCAACATAAAAGAAAATGGTTCCAACATTTTTTTTGTAAAAGTGGCTGATTTCCTAATTCCTTCGTGGAGATTGATGTTGGTGGAAATATCTGCATCATTTTCAGGTCCACACCCTTTAATATTTGAATCATTGGAATGAGAAGGATAATTCCTTTTTGTAAGTTCGTAAATGATAGGAGGAGAATTAGGCCATTCGGCCCATCATAGAAACATAGAAAATAGGTGCAGGAGTAGGCCATTCGGCCCTTCGAGCCTGTACCGCCATTCAATATGATCATGGCTGATCATCCAACATCAAGCCCACTGCGCCATTCAATCATGGCTGATCTATCTCTCCCTCCTAACCCCATTCTCCTGCCTTCTCCCCATAACCCCCGACACCCGTACTAATCAAGAATCTGTCTCTCTGCCTTAAAAATATCCATCGACTGCCTCCACAGCCTTCTGCGGCAATGAATTCCTCCTCATCTCTTTCCTAAAGGAACATCCTTTAATTCTGAGGCTATGGCCTCTGGTCCTAGACTCTCCCACTAGTGGAAACATCCAGGCCTTTCACTATTCTGTAAGTTTCAACGCGATCCCCCCCCCCCCCCCCTCCTCGTCCTTTTAAACTCCAGCGAGTACAGGCCCAGTGCCGTCAAACGCTCATCATATGTAAACCCACTCATTCCTGGGATCATTGGTCGGTCCTTCAGGCTAATTCACTGAATACCCTGCTCGTAGTGTGAGGCCTTGTCAACTGGGAGTGACAAGTGTGTATCGGAGCTGTAAGAATGTAAGTTTTGGTCGAAGTAATGAAATCAAAACCTTCTTGGCTATAAATAGGCGTTGGTTTCCATTACTTTTACACGGACTGCAAAGTGTGTCCCCATATGCCAAAGTCCCATTTCTCCACAGCTACATATATAGTTACCTCTTGAAACCAGCTGCCTGTTACGCTGTCTGCTTTGATTGTCTTTTCCTGGTTACTGATTCCATAGACGTGCTACACTTAGGGTGTAAATGATCCATTCCTTGTGTCAAACTTACTAAACTTGAAACTGTGTACCTGAAATTCTTCAACCTTTCTCCGCAGAGGTCACTTTGCCTGTTCTTGTTTTGTTCTTCGGAGTAAGTGGCGTTTGCAACCAATTCCCGAAAGAGTCTGCTGGGAAATTGAAATGTAGTCAGAAAAATGCTGGCGATGCTCTCAATGCGTCAGACTGCGAGGAAGAGAGACACTGGTTGAAGAACCTTCTTCAGAACTGAGCGGCACGGTGGTGCAGCAGTAGACTCGCTGCCTCACAGCGCCAGAGACCCGGGTTCGATCCTGACTACTGGTGCTTGTCTGTACAGAGTTTGTACGTTCTGCCCGTGAGTTTCCTTCGGTTGCTCCGGTTTCCTCCCACATTCCAAACACGCACTGGTTTGGTTTCAGTAAGTAGGATAGTATGTGGTGATCATGGATTGGCGCGGACCCAGTGAAGCGCCTGTTTGCGCACTGAATCCCTAAAGCACGGTGGCGCAGCGGTAGAGTTGTTGCCTTACAGCCCTTGCAGCCCCGGAGACCCGGGTTCGATCCCGACTGCGGGTGCTGTCTGTACGGAGTTTGTACTTTACCCCAATAACCCCGTGGGTTTTCTCTAAGATCTTCAGTTTCCTCCCACACTCCAAAGACGTACAGGTTTGTAGGTTAATTGGCTTGGTAAATGTAAAAATTGTAGGTGTAGAATAGTGTTAGTGTGTGTAGAATAGTGTTAGTGTGCGGGGATCGCTGGCCGGCGTGGACCTGGTGGGCCGAAGGGCCTGTTTCCATGCTGTATCTCTAAACTAAACTAAAGTAACGTGAAGTCAGCGCCTTCTGCTTCCAAAGGTTCAGACTCTTTATATGAACATGGCCTGGTCAGCTGGATTATGATGCGTTCTTAAAGCTCATCTGGTCATCCAAGTCATGTGAAATACATAGTTGTTCTAGCAGTCTGGGCAGTGGGCAGGTGCTATAGACCTGCACGGGAAGGTAGACGCTCCCGCCCCCACGAGCCTCGGGCAGATGGGGCTCGTTAGTCTGGGAAGGTGGTCCATCCAGGAGAGGGAAGACTCTGATTTAAAACCTCTACTGCCTTGTGGCCGTATCCAGTCATGGAAAAGGCTCCTGGAGTAAACCTCAAGAAAATCCAGAGTCGGAGCCCCTAAAGCAGTTCGTCGTTGTTGTTAGGCGCTTCCCCCTCCTGGTGAATGCTATGTACTTACCTTTCTCTGTTTCTCTCCCGAGTACAGGCCTCGTGGCTGTGAGTCTGGAATCAAGGGGTTAAAGGCTCCTGTACCCGATTGGCCAAGCTGCGTCAGGTGACGGGTGACTCATCTGAAGCATAAATACCAGAGCTTCCCAGGATTCTCTCTCTTCTTCGTAGACCCTGACTGATGAGCAGACTGCTGGTGTGAGCTGAGGAAAGCCTGGCCACATGGCATAGAACTTTGTGTACTTTCACCATTCCTTGTTAACAGATATTGAATTGGGACGGATAAGGGCTGACCTTAGAGTTTTCGTGCATTTGGTTTCAGGGTTATATCTCTTTAGGCAGGTTTTAGAGTCTCCGGTTCGACGGCCCATTACGTGGCTGGCTGGAGCATTGTTAAATTGTTTGTCAGTTCATCCATATCCCTGACTGGGTTGTTTAGAATCAGGTTTGGGTTTTGTGTTCCAATGAATAATTAAAACAGTTTTTGAACTTGAACCTGGTTTTTGACTTGTGTTACGCGGCTCTGAAGTACTTGCATTCGGGAGTCGTAACAGTTGTCTACAACCTCGCTCTGGCAGCTCCTGCGACGGCGCTGGTGCCAAACTGTAACGTCCCCGCTGTTCCTTTGGATCGATCAGCGACGTGGAGAGGGGGGACGTGCTGCATGGGCAACAGCCTGTCTGTCCTCCATATGACATCGATCGCCCAGGCTTGCATCCGACCATGCATCACCCATGGTCAGTCAGGACCGACGAGGTACTACTGGCTGGTCCAGCATTATGAATTGTTGTACGACTAATTGCTCTTTGATAGCATTGTTTAGTTTAGTTTAGAGATACAACTTGGAAACAGGCCCTTCGGCCCACCCTGTCCCTACCGACCAGCGATCACCCATACACTAGTTCTATCCTACACACTAGGGACAATTTACAGAAGCCAATTAACCTCCAACCCTGCACATCTTTGGAATATGGGAAGAAACTGGAGGTCACGAAGGAAACCCATGTAATTCACGTTCATAAGTTTTGTGAGCAGAATAAGGCCATTCGGCCCATCAAGTCTACTCCACCATTCAATCATGGCTGGTCTATCTTTCCCTCTCAACCCCGTTTTCCTGCCTTCTCCCCATAACCCCGACACCCGTACTAATCAAGAATCTGTCAATCTCAACCTTAAAAATATCCATTGATGGCCTCCACAGCTGTCTGTGGCAATGAAATCCACAGATTCACCACCCACTGACTAAAGTTATTCCTCCTCGTCTCCTTTCTAAAGGCACGTCCTTTTAACCTGAGGCTATAGCATCTCGTCACGGGAAGAACGTGCAGACTCCACACAGGCAAGCACCCGTAGTCAGGATCGAACCTGGGTCTCTGGTACCGTTAGGCAGCAACTCTACTGCTAGTGTAGGAATGGCCATTTGCGGCCAAATTAAGCCAATCTTTGTCGAATAAACATCCCAGATATGCCCATCAGCCACATATTGCATGTTGCATATCCAGCAAACCCCGTGTACTTTATCATTTTCTTTATGGACTTAATAATTTGTATAGGGGAATCTGAATCAGAAAGTGAAGGCTCTACGGTACATGGTAAGTCTGCCATGCATTCATGTTTTATTCTTCATGGAAATTGGAAATGTAATATTGTGTAAAATAATGTCTGGGCATGTAAACTTAGTAACAGGCAAATGCCCATTTACAGTAGCCTTGACAGAATGGAATCGGACAAATTGTTCCTTGTGGAGGAATACTGAAGAATCTAAGACCTACAGATTAAACTTGCGTAAGTTAGCTACAAAAAGGGCTACAGTTCATGTTACAGTTTAGTTTAGTTTTGTTTAGTTTAGAGATACAGAGAACAGGCCATTCGGCCCACTGGGTCCACACCGACCTGCCATCCCCACACATTGACACTATCCTGTACCAGTTGTACAGGGTCTAGGTGCGACCATATCCTGGAGTATTGCGTACAGTTTTGGTCTCCTAATCTGAGGAAAGACATTCTTGCCATAGAGGGAGTACACAGAAGGTTCACCAGACTGATTCCTGGGATGTCAGGATTTTCATATGAAGAAATACTGGATAGACTCGGCTTGTACTCGCTAGAATTTAGAAGATTGAGGGGGGATCTTATAGAGACTTACACAATTCTTAAGGGGTTGGACAGGCCAGATGCAGGAAGATTGTTCCCGATGTTAGGGAAGTCCAGAACAAGGGGTCACAGTTTAAGGATAAGGGGGAAATCTTTTAGGACCGAGATGAGAAAAACATTTTTCACACAGAGAGTGGTGAATCTCTGGAATTGTCTGCCACAGTAGGTAGTTGAGGCCAGTTCATTGGCTATATTTAAGAGGGTTAGATGTGGCCCTTGTGGCTAAAGGGATCAGGGGGTATGGAGAGAAGGCAGGTACAGGATACTGAGTTGGATGATCAGCCATGATCATATTGAATGGCGGTGCAGGCTCGAAGGGCCGAATGGCCTACTCCTGCACCTATTGTCTATGTTTCTATCCTACACACACACTAAGGAGAGTTTCACATTTATACCAAGCCAATTAACCTACGAACTTGTGCGTCTTCCTTTGGAGTGTGGGAGGAAACAGAAGATCTTGGAGAAAACCCAGGCAGGTCTTGGGGAGAACGTACAAACTCCGTACAGACAGCACCCCAGTAGTCAGGATCGAACCCGGGTCTCTGGCGCTGTAAGGCAGTAGCTCTGGCGCTGTGCCACCGTGCTGTCACTGTGTGTTGTTGTATGAGACATTGACGAGGCCACGTTTAGAGTATTGAGCTCAGCTTTGGGTCACCCTGATATAGGAAATGTGTTTAGGAAGAAACTGCAGAGCTGTCTGAACTGTATTGCCTACCAGCACAGTGTAGAATGCTGCAGTGGATGTCTATGTTGAATAATCTTGTGTATTATGTCCTTTTTTAATTATAACGCTACATGGTAAATTAATTTCACTGCACCTTATGGTGCATGTGACAATAATATTTAAACCTATGAACCTTTGGATTAAACCGAAGATAGGCACAAAAAGGCTGGAGTCGGGTCAGGCAGCATCTCTGGAGAAAAGGAATGGAAGACGTTTTGGGTTGAGACCCTCCGTGAAACCCATCTGAAAGATATTATTAAGCTGGAAAATGCGTAGAAAACATTTACCAGGATTCTGCCAGGACTTGAGGACCTGAGCTTTAGGGAGAGGTTGTGTAGGCTAGGGCTTTATCCTTGGAGCGTTAGATGGTGGGTGATCTTAAAGAGGTGTATAAGATCATGAGAGGAATGTATAGGGTGAATTGCACGGAGTCTTTTACCCAGTGTAGGGGAATCAAGAACGAAAGGACGTATGTTTAAACTGAGGGGAGGGAAAGAATTAATAAGAACCTGAGGGGCAACTATTTACACAAAGGGTCTAGGTGTATAGAAGGAGCTGCCCGAAGAGGTAGTTAAGGCAGGTATATCACAACATCACTATGCTTATTGACTCTGTGACTCTATTTAAGAAACATTTAGACTGTACGTGGATAGAATAGGTTTAGAGGGATAAGGGCCAAGCGCAGGCAGGTGGGACTATTGTAGATGGGGCATTTGGGTCAGTCTGAGAATGTTGGTCCGAAGGGCCTGTTTCCATACTGTAAGACTAAGGAGGGACTTGATGAGAGGGATAGACAGAGTTGACGTGGATAAGCTTTTTCCATTGAGAGTAGGGAAGATTCAAACAAGAGGACATGATTTGAGAATTAAGGGACAGAAGTTTAGGGGCAACATGAGGGGGAACTTCTTTACTCAGAGAGTGGTAGCTGTGTGGAATGAGCTTCCAGTGGAAGTGGTGGAGGCAGGTTCGATTTTATCATTTAAAAATAAATTGGATAGGTATATGGACGGGAAAGGAATGGAGGGTTATGATCTGAGTGCAGGTAGATGGGACTAGGTGAGAGTAAGTGTTCGGCACGGACTAGAAGGGCCGAGATGGCCTGTTTCCGTGCTGTAATTGTTATATGGTTATATGGTTAAGACTATGTATGACTCTAAGAGAATGTAAGACAATACCCTAAGAGAATAACAGAGATGATCATTGGCGTCTCCCTACCCTCGGTACAAGAACTGTTCCAGTGCCGCTGTCTGAAAAAAGCTCAGAGAATAGCTAAGGACAAACTGCACCCCCTCCACATACACCTGGATCTCCTGCCATCAGGCAAGAGATACCGTAGCATCAAAGCCCGGACTACAAGACTGCTAAACAGCTTCCTGCCACAGGTGGTGAATCTGTGGAATTCATTGCTACAGAAGGCTGTGGAGGCCTTCAATGGATATTTTAAAGGCAGAGATGGATTCTCGATTAGTATAGGTGTCAGGCATTATGTGGAGAAGGCAAGAGAATGGGGTTGGGAGGGTGAGATAGGTCAGCCATGAATGAATGGCGGAGTCGACATGATGGGCCGAATGGCCTAATTCTTCTCCCACCACATTAACATGAACTTATATGGGCCAAATGCGGGAAAATGGGACAAGTTTGGATGGAGTATCTTGGTGGGCATGGATAAGTTGGGACAAAGGGCCTGCGTCCATGTTTTATGACTCCATAACTCTATTGGCCTTAAGAGTGTGGAGTTTAGGCAAATGGTTCTTCTGTAAATGAAGTCTTTTTAAGGCAGAGATTGACAGATTCTTGATTGGTGGAAGAATGGTGTTTGAGAGGGAAAGATATATCAGTCGTGGTCGAATGGCGGAGTCGACCTGATGGGCCGAATGGCTTGATTCTGCTCCTGGAACTTATGGATTTATGAAGTAGCTTCACCTTGTTAATTCACGTTACACGTTATCTCCCAGTGGAGAAAAAGAGAAACTGAGACATGGTTTCAGAGGTCCCGATGAATAAAACACTAACATTTAGACCAGATTTCTGAATAGTGTAGGAAGGAACTGCAGATGCTGGTTTAAACCGAGTTAGACACAAAAAGCTGGAGTAACACAGCGGGTCAGGCAGCATCACTGGAGAAAAGGAATAGATGACATTTTGGGTCGCGACCCTTCTTCAGACTGAGAGTCGGGGGAAATTCAGACGGAGAGTCTGGGTGGCAGCGTGAACTGTGTGGAGGATGCCATGAGAATGCAGGGTGACTTGGACAGGTTGGGGGAGTGGGCAGATGCATGGTAGATGAAGTTTAAGCAGATAAATGTGAGGTTATCCACTTTGGTAGCAAAAACAGGAAGGCAGATTACTATATAAATGGCGTCAAGTAGGGAAAAGGGGAAGAAGAACGGGATCTGGGGGGTCTTTGTACATCAGTCTATGAAAGTAAGCATGCAGGTACAGCAGGCAGTGAAGAAAGTGAATGGCATGTTGGCCTTTATAACAAGAGGAATCGAATATAGGAGCAAAGTAGTCCTTCTGCAGTTGTACGGAGCCCTAGTGAGACCACACCTGGAGTATTGTGTGCAGTTTTGAGGAAGGACATTCTTGCTATTGAGGGAGTGCATGGTAGGTTTATAAGGTTAATTCCCAGGATGGCGGGACTGTCATATGCTGAGAGAATGGAGCAGCTGGGCTTGTACACTCTGGAGTTTAGAAGGATGAGAGGGTATCTCATTGAAACATATAAGATTGTTAAGGGCTTGGACACACTAGAGGCAGAAAACATGTTCCCGATGTTGGGGGAGTCCTGAACCAGGGGCCACAGTCTAAGAATAAAGGGAAGCCATTTAAAAATGAGATGCGAAAAAACGTTTTCACCCAAAGAGTTGTGAATTTATGGATTCTCTGCCAAGTGGAGGCCAATTGACTGGATGAATTTAAAAGAGAGTTTTTCACACAGAGAGTGGTGAGTCTGTGGAATTCTCTGCCTCAGAGGGCGGTGGAGGCAGGTTCTCTGGATGCTTTCAAGAGAGAGCTAGATAGGGCTCTTAAAAATAGCAGAGTCAGCGGATATGGGGAGAAGGCAGGAACGGGGTACTGATTGGGGATGATCAGCCATGATCACATTGAATGGCGGTGCTGGCTCGAAGGGCCAAATGGCCTACTCCTGCACCTATTGTCTATTGTCTATTGAAAGGGAAGCGAGAGATATAGACGGTGATATAGAAATATGTAGAACAAACTAATGAAAGACGTAAAAAATAATGATGATAAAGGAAACAGGCTAGGTGAAAATGAGTTACAAACAATGAGACTGAATGAAATGACTTTGAACCTAGTACAACGACTGGGGTGAGGGGAGGGATAGAGAGCTAGGGGATGCAAAGTGAAGTTAGAGAAATCAATTATCATACCATTGGGCTGCAAGTTGCCCAAGCGAAATATGAGGTGTTGTTTAAGCTGCCCAAGGGAAAGGTGTCTAGTGGAAGCTGAAGATGGACAAAAGTGCTGGAGAAACTCAGCAGGTGAGGCAGCATCTATGCGGTAGATGAGGTTAGAGGAGGCGCATGTGAACCCCTGACTCACCTGGAAGGACTGCCAGATCCTGATTGATAACACTTTAAGAAATGGTGAGTGCGTTCAATTGTTCTTTCAATATTATTGATATGCGGATTTAGAGTGGAAACATAGAAACATAAAAAATAGGTGCAGGAGTAGGCCATTTGGCCCTTCACTGTATAGTCAGCCACGTCATTCAATATGATCATGGCTGATCATGCAAAATCAGTACCCCATTCCTGCTTTTTCCCCATAACCCTTGATTCTGTCCAAAGAGCTATATCTAACTCTCTCCTGAAGACATCCAGTGAATTGGCCTCCTCTGCCTTCTGTGGCAGAGAATTCGACAGATTCACAACTCTCTGGGTGAAAGCTTTTCCTCATCTCAGTCCTAAATGGCCAACCCCTTATTCTTAAACTGTGACCCCTGGTTCTGGACTCACCCAACATGGGGAACATTTTTCCTGCATCTAGCCTGTCCAATCCCTTAAGGATTGTATATGTTTCTATAAGATCCCCTCTCAACCTTCTAAATTCCAGTAAACACAAGCCCAGTCGATCCATTCTTTCATCATATGTCAGACCCGCCATCCGGGAATTAACCCGGTAAACCTGCGCTGCACTCCCTCAATAGCAAGAATGTCCTTCCTCAAATTAGAGTCGAAGCATCCAGATACTCTCTGGCTACCTCTGAGGAGATGTTTGCACTGGAAGAATTGTTATAATTGTAGGGGGCGCCATCTTGGGACGACAGATGGTGCAATGGGCTAAGTGTTCGGCTGGCAACCGGAAGGTAGCCGGTTCGAATCCCGCTTGGAGTGCATACTGTCGTTGTGTCCTTGGGCAAGACACTTCACCCACCTTTGCCTGTGTGTGAATGTGTGTGAGTGATTGGTGGTGGTCGGAGGGGCCGTAGGCGCAGATTGGCAGCCACGCTTCCGTCAGTCTGCCCCAGGGCAGCTGTGGCTACAGAAGCAGCTTACCACCACCGAGTGTGACTGAGGAGTGAATGAATAATGCGATGTAAAGCGCCTTGAGTATTAGAAAGGCGCTATATAAATCCCATCCATTATTATTATTATTATTATCTTGGGGCACGGCTGCTAGCTAGCAGCTGTCCGTCTTTTTCACTCTTTTCTTTAATTTTTAGTGAGTTTCTGTGTTTGTTTTTAGGAGGTCTAGACTTTTTTATGTGGGGGGTGGGGGGGGAGGGGGAAACTACTTTCTAGGGTCCCTACCTGGTCGGAGAGGCAGCTTTTCTCTGGGCTGCCCGTCGACCCGTCCTCGCGGCCTACCAGCGGGCCTGGAGCGGCGTTTCCGTGGGACCGCCCAGCACCTCGGCTTCGGCGGCGGCACATAGAAACATAGAAACATAGAAATTAGGTGCAGGAGTAGGCCATTCGGCCCTTCGAGCCTGCACCGCCATTCAATATGATCATGGCTGATCATCCAACTCAGTATCCCGTACCCACCTTCCCTGCACAGCGCTGGAGCGCTATCGCGGAGCTGAGCGGGCGATGCCTTGCCTGGGTCGCCGCGCTGGAGCTCCGGTGAGCTGAAGACCGCCGATAAAAACATAGCGGAGCTGCGGGTCTGCGGAGCGGGCAGCGGCGCTGACTTCAACATCTGGAGCCTGGGATCTCTCAATGAGATCACCAGTGGTGGAGCTCCAACCGTCGCGGGCTTGTCGGCTTCGGAAGCCGCGGTCAGGAAGGAAGCAGCCGTTCCAGGTGTCCCAAGCCGCTGAGAGGACTCTCCCGACGCCGGAGCACCATCTCCCGGCGAGAACGGCCTTGAACATTGGGCCTCCGTAGAGGCAACTGTGGAGGCCTCAATTGGCCCGACTATGGGTGAACTGGGGATGGGGACTGGACATTGTGCCTTCCCTCATAATGGTAACCATTGTGGGGGGATGTTTCTATGTTAAAGATCCTTATTGTTCCAAGATGGCTGCCGGAAGGGAGAGTGAACGCTGGCGTGATTAGCTGCCGCTGCTCTCTCTTTGAATTGTGTATTGTTGATGTCTTTACTATTTATTTATTTATTTATTTATTTTTTGACGTTATTTTTTGTTTTGTTTCATTCCGCTTACATGTTTTGTAATCTGTTTACTAAATTTTGTAAGGTGTCCTTGAGAGTCTTGAAAGACGCCCATAAATAAAATTTATTATTATTATTATTATCATAAACTGTATTAGTCATTGGAAGAAATGTTCCTTTGTACAATGTAAATTCTCTTATAAGTAATAATTAAACAACCATGGGCAGCAAGGTGATACAATACAACAATACAATTTATTGTCATTTGAGCCCCAGTGAGACTCAAACGAAATTTTGTTTCCACAGCCATACAAACAAAAACAATGTCCTACAGACATACACACAATTAAGTTCACACAAACATCCATCACAGTGAACCCACTGTGATGGAAGGCAAAAGTCTTTTCTCTCCCCTGCTCTCCATGTCTCTCCTGATGTCCAAGCCCCAGGCGGGTGATGATAAGTCCCACGGCCATTTTAGGCCGTGCCGGGCGATTTACGGCCCCGCTCCCGGTCGCAGCGTTTGAGTTGTTACCTTACAGCGCCAGAGACCCGGTTTCGATCCTGACTAAGGGCGCTGTCTGTACGGAGTTTGCACGTTCTCCACGTGACCTGCGTGGGTTTCTCCGAGATCTCCGGTTTCCTCCCACACTCCAAAGACGTGCAGGTTTGTAGGTTAATTGGCTTGGTGTAAATGTTAAATTGTCCCGATTGTGTAGGGTGGTGTAAATGTGCGGGGATCGCTGGTCGGTGTGGACTAGGTGGGCCAAAGCTCCTGTTTCCGCGCTGTATCTCGAAACTAAATTAAACGAAACATTATCCTTTATGATGGACTCTAAACTTTTACCAACCACTAAAGTCAGGCTTTGGTTTCCATTCTTCTGCTTTCTTGAACAAAAGGGTAATATTTGCAATTCTCCAATCATCGGGAACCACTCCTGACACAGTTACCCCGCACTCCAAAAGCGTGCAGATTTGTAGATTAATTGGCTTCTATAAATTGTCCTTAGTGTGTGGGATATAACTAGTGTACGGATGATGGCTGGTGAGCAGACTCGGTGGGCCGAAGGGCCTGTTTCCACGTTGTATTTCTAAACTAAACTAAATCGAATGACTTCTGTGGGCAAGGCTGCTGTTGTGGGAGGCTTTTGTGATATTTATTCATCTTGGTACAGTTCTGGGAGCAATGGCTGAGGTGTCAACTGAAGGAAGGTGAGAACATCGGGCCTTGCATCAGGCAAGCCAAGGGTTGTAAACTTCTTGGCTATGCCTCATCCATCATATTTAATCTTTGGCACATATCCTCGGGGGCTGGTGCCGGAGCCAAAATATCCGTAAGATTCGAATTCCATTTCTCGAGAAAAATGATGGAATTTCAGGAAGCGGCCAGGGCCAAGTGAGGAATAGAGTCTCCCAATATTTCAGCTGGTATTGGGGTGAGAACAGGAGCTTGTGAGCTACTCCTGACTCCTTGATGATGACCAGAGTGTGAAGCTGATGCCACTAGAAAGAATGGCCAGCTAAAGGGCCTGTCCCATTGTACGAGGTAATTCAAGAGTTCTCCCGAGTTTCCCCTGATTTGAACTCGGAGAATTACGGTAATAGCCGTTCATGAAGAGCATTCATAGCAAAAGGATTTGAGTATAGGAGCAGGGAGGTTCTACTGCAGTTGTACAGGGTCTTGGTGAGACCACACCTGGAGTATTGCATACACATTTGGTCTCCTAATCTGAGGAAAGACGTTCTTGCCATAGTGAGAGTACAGAGAAGGTTCACCAGACTGATTCCAGGGATGTCAGGACTTTCATATGAAGAAAGACTGGATAAACTCGGCTTGTACTCGCTAGAATTTAGAAGATTGAGGGGGGATCTTATAGAAACTTACAAAATTCTTAAGGGGTTGGACAGTCTAGATGCAGGAAGATTGTTCCCGATGTTGGGGAAGTCCAGAACAAGGGGTCACACTTTAAGGATAAGGGGGAAATCTTTTAGGACCGAGATGAGAAAAACATTTTTTCACTCAGAGAGTGGTGAATCTCTGGAACTCTCTGCCACAGAAGGTAGTTGAGGCCAGTTCATTGGCTATATTTAAGAGGGAGTTAGATGTGGCCCTTGTGGCTAAAGGGATCAGGGGGTATAGAGAGAAGGCAGGTACAGGATACTGAGTTGGATGATCAGCCATGATCATATTGATTGGCGGTGCAGGCTCGAAGGGCCGAATGGCCTACTCCTGCACCTATTTTCTATGTTTCTATGTTTCTATAGGTACTCGGGGCTCTCATGGACATTTTTCACAGTGCAGAAAAATCGTCACGAGTTACCGCGTTTCCCGAGTACCTGCCGTTAGCGTTACGAGCCGCTACGAGACATCCACGAGCTCCGACGTAGCCGCTACGTACATTCTACGTATTTACCACGAGTTTGACTTTTTTTAAACTCGGGAGAGCTCTTGAATTACCTCGTACAGTGGGACAGGCTCTTAAGGAATAACACTGGCTGAACTAAGGATCAATAACAGCAAAGGTAGACAAAAATGCTGGAGAAACTCAGCGGGTGAAGCAGCATCTATGGAGCGAAGGACTAGGTGACCCAAAACGTCACCTATTCCTTCGCTCTGTAGATGCTGCCTCACCCGCTGAGTTTCTCCAGCATTTTTGTCTACCTTCGATTTTACGAGTCTTTACATGAAGCAGGGTGGGAAGAAGTGTAGTCAAGATAGCTATGGGTTTTATTCCAGCATCTGCAGTTCCTTCTTAAACATCAATAACAGCAATAGAGGTCTAGTTGAAGAAGAATGGACTGAAGGGTCTCAACCTGAAACGTCACCCATTCCTTCTCTTCAGAGATGCTGCCTGTCCCGTTGAGTTACTCCAGCTTTTTGTGTCTATCTTCGAGGTTTAGTTTAGTTTAGTTTAGTTAAGTTTAGAGATACAGAGAGGAAACAGGGGCTTCAGCCGACCGAATCCGTGCCGACCAGCGATCCCCGCACACTCTACGCACACTAGGGACAATTTTACAAGTTTACCGAAGCCAGTTAACCTACAAACCTGTACATCTTTGGAGTGTGGGAGGAGGCCGTTGCAGTCACAGGGAGAACGTACAAACTCCGTAAAAACAGCATCAGATGTCAGGATCGTACCTGGGTCTCTGGTGCTCACACTCCCCGTGACCTGCGTAGGTTTTCTCCGGGTGCTTCAGTATTACAAAGATGTACAGGTTTACAGGTTAATTGGCTTTGATAAAAATTGTAAATTATGTCTATTGTCTATTGGGCTTATACACTCTGGAGTTTAAAAGGATGAGAGGATATCTTATTGAAACGTATAAGATTGTTAAGGGTTTGGACACGCTAGAGGCAGGAAACATGTTCCCGATCTTGGGGGAGTCCAGAACCAGGGGCCACAGTTTAAGAATAAGGGGTAAGCCATTTAGAACGGAGATGAGGAAACACTTTTTCTCACAGAGAGTTGTGAGTCTGTGGAATTCTCTGCCTCAGGGGGCGGTGGAGGCAGGTTCTCTGGATGCTTTCAAGAGAGAGCTGGATAGGGCTCTTAAAGATAGCGGAGTCAGGGGATATGGGGAGAAGGCAGGAACGGGGTACTGATTGGGGATGATCAGCCATGATCACATTGAATGGCGGTGCTGGCTCGAAGGGTCGAATGGCCTACTCCTGCACCTATTGTCTATTGTCTATTGTTCGTGCGTGCGATAGTGGTGATCACTGCTGGGCATGGACTCGGTGCGCTGAAGGGCCTGTTTCCGCACTGTATTTCTAAAGTCTAAAGTCCTGCAGGTCACGGCACTTCAAGGACCCAACCAGGCACCTCTTGAATGGTGGAGACATTCATCTTCTGCACCATTTTAGACAGTGAGCCCCCAGAGCCCTTATCTCAACTGCGCTTCACTTTCGATCTTAAATCATTATTCGATTAATACAGACTCCTTGCCAAGGAAAATAAAATCCATCTTATTGTATTCTCCCTTGGCTTGTTATTCTGCAGCTGGCAAGACCCTCTCTGTGCCCTGTGAGGAAGCCAAATTAGCAGATATTTTAAGAAACATAGAAAATAGGTGCAGGAGGAGGCCATTTGGCCCTTTGAGCCTGCAGCACCATTCATTGGCTGATCATCCACAATCAGTAACCCATGCCTGCCTTCTCCCCATATCCCTTGAATCCACTAGCCCCTAGAGCTCTATCTAACTCTCTCTTAAATTCATCCAGTGAATTGGCCTCCACTGCCCTCTGTGGCAGGGAATTCCACAAATTCACAACTCTCTGGGTGAAAAAGTTTTTCCTCATCTCAGTATTAAATGGCCTCCCCTTTATTCTTCAACTGTGGCCCCTGGTTCTGGGCACAGACATGGACACAGCATGGACAGGGCCTGTTTCCATACTGTAGGACTCTGTGATTCTGTGACTCTCTCTGTGTCTCTGTGTCTCTGTGTCTCTGTGTCTCTGTGACTCTGTGTCTCTATCTGTGTCTCTGTGACTCTGTGTCTCTGTGACTCTGTGTCTCTATCTGTGTCTCTGTGACCCTGTGACTCTGTGTCTCTGTGTCTCTGTGTCTCTGTGACTCTGTGTCTCTGTGTCTCTGTGTCTCTGTGTCTCTGTGACTCTGTGTCTCTGTGTCTCTATCTGTGTCTCTGTGACCCTGTGACTCTGTGTCTCTGTGTCTCTGTGTCTCTGTGACTCTGTGACTCTGTGTCTCTGTGTCTCTGTGTCTCTGTGTCTCTGTGACTCTGTGTCTCTGTGACTCTGTGACTCTGTGTCTCTGTGTCTCTGTGTCTCTGTGTCTCTGTGTCTCTGTGTCTCTGTGTCTCTGTAACTCTGTGTCTCTGTGACTCTGTGTCTCTGTGTCTCTGTGTCTCTGTGACTCTGTGTCTCTGTGTCTCTGTGACTCTGTGTCTCTGTGTCTCTGTGTCTCTGTGACTCTGTGTCTCTGTGTCTCTGTGTCTCTGTGACTCTGTGTCTCTGTGTCTCTGTGTCTCTGTGACTCTGTGTCTCTGTGTCTCTGTGTCTCTGTGACTCTGTGTCTCTGTGTCTCTGTGACTCTGTGTCTCTGTGTCTCTGTGTCTCTGTGTCTCTGTGACTCTGTGTCTCTGTGTCTCTGTGACTCTGTGTCTCTGTGTCTCTGTGTCTCTGTGACTCTGTGTCTCCGTGTCTCTGTGTCTCTGTGTCTCTGTGTCTCTGTGTCTCTGTGTCTCTGTGTCTCTGTGACTCTGACTCTGTGGCTCTGTGTCTATGTGACTGTGACTCTGTGTCTCTGTCACTGTGTCTCTGTGTCTCTGTGACTGTGTCTCTGTGTCTCTGTGACTGTGACTGTGACTGTGACTGTGTCTCTGTGTCTCTGTGACTCTGTGTCTGTGTCTCTGTGACTCTGTGTCTCTGTGACTGTGACTCTGTGACTCTGTGACTCTGTGTCTCTGTGTCTCTGTGACTCTGACTCTGTGACTCTGTGACTGTCTCTGTGTCTCTGTGACTCTGTGTCTCTGTGACTGTGACTCTGTGTCTCTGTGTCTCTGTGTCTCTGTGTCTCTGTGACTGTGACTGTGACTGTGACTGTGTCTCTGTGTCTCTGTGACTCTGTGACTGTGACTCTGTGTCTCTGTGTCTCTGTGTCTCTGTGACTCTGTGTCTCTGTGTCTCTGTGACTGTGACTCTGTGTCTCTGTGACTCTGTGTCTCTGTGTCTCTGTGTCTCTGTGGCTCTGCGACTCTATGAGATGGAAGCAGAGCAAGCATGTGGTCACAAGGAGGCCATGCAAACGGACAATGTCCACGATCAGGGTTGAAATGCGGGCAAGACCACTAACCAGAGTGCCTCAGTGCTGCCCTGTGAAATAACATACGGCAAGGCAAATGAAAGCAGAAAACTAATGTTAGCTTGTTTGGATATTCTAGGTGAGACTGACGGGAAACTGCTGGAGGGTTAAGTCATCTGCTCACTATATTTTCTTTATATGTATTCCATTACATATGGTCTCTGTTAATGCTAGCACATGACTGCAGAAACCACCATAGTAATGCACAGTAGGTCACTACATTCCTAGCGAGATATCATGTAGATCAAAAGAGGGCTGCCTTGGGTAGTAATTGTGTCACAAATGTAATATTTTTTCTGATTATTCATCAAATGTGAATGCCAAGTGACTGTAACAATACAGCTGGTTTGTATTATAGATTGTACTAATGGAGAAAGTCTGGGCAAACCACAATTAAAATGATCTCTCCTCCATTGTCTCTTTAATGCTGAATACATATGGGGTGTGTTTCTGTGTCTAATAGAAACATAGACAATAGGTGCAGGAGTAGGCCATTCGGCCCTTCGAGCGTGCACCGCCATTCAATATGATCATGGCTGATCATCCATGATCCCGTACCTGCCTCCTCTCCATACCCCCTGATCCCATTAGCCACAAGGGCCACATCTAACTCCCTCTTAAATATAGCCAATGAACTGGCCTCAACTACCCTCTGTGGCAGAGAGTTCCAGAGATTCATAATAAGGAGGATTAGTTTTAGTCTAGTTTAAGGAAACTGCGTGGAAACAGGCCCTTCGGCCCACCGAGTCCCCACCGACCTGCGATCCCCGCACATTAACACCACACTGTGGAATTCTCTGCCACAGAAGGCAGTGGAGGCCAATTCACTGGATGTTTTCAAGAGAGATAACCCTTTGGGCTTACAGAATCAAGGGATATGGGGAGAAAGCAGGAACGGGGTACTGATTTCGGATTCTGGTTCTGGCCCTTTCTGATTACTGCGCAAACACCTCATAAGTGGTTATCTCGCACAGGCTTGATCATATTGAATGGCGGTGCTGGCTCGAAGGGCCGAATGACCTACTCCTGCACCTATTTTCTATGTTTCTACTACCCTACAAACACTAGGGACAAATTTACATTCAGACCAACCTGTACGTCTTTGGAGTGTGGGAGGAAACAGGAGATCTCGGACAAAACCCACGCAGGTCATGGAGAGAACGTACAAACTCGATGTAGGCAGCACCCGTAGTCAGGATCGAACCCGGATCTGTACGGCAGCAGCTCCAACATTACGCCACCGCGCCGACTGCACAAAGCACATTTCCTACTACGCACTATTCTTGGTATTGAGTATTAAGCATCAGATATTGATATTGGGATTTTTACTATCATATCGTTCAACTAATTTAATGCAGAGCCCCCATATTCACCATGCATTTCTGAAACGTTTCAGACTTTATAGAGGTACATTGCGGTATCAGGGCCCTTCAGCCCACCGAGTCCGTGCTGGCCAGCGATCGCCTCGTACACTTGCACTATCCTACACGTTAAGGACAATTTACAATTTTTTTCACCGAAGGCAATCAACCCACAAACCGAAGCATCCGGACAAAACCCACGTGCTCACATGAAGAATGTACAAACTCTACACAGACAGCACCCGTAGTCAAGATCGAACCCGGGTCTCTGGCGGTGTTAGGCAGCAACTCCTGTCAAAACCTCCCCTCACCTGTGTTCACCTATCATCGGCAATGCTCTTTTACATTCATACCAAACCTGTACGTCTTCGGAGTGTGTGAGGAAACTGGAGATCTTGGAGAAAGCCCACGCAGGTCACGGGGAGAACGTACAAACTCCATGCTGAACACCTCCGCTCAGTCCGTGTTAATCAACCTGATCTCCCGGTTGCTCAGCACTTCAACCCCCCCCCCCCCCCCCATTCCCAATCTGACCGTTCTGTCCTGGGCCTCCTCCATGGTCAGAGTGAGGCCCATCACAAATTGGAGGAGCAGCACCTCATATTTCGCTCGGGTAGTTTACACCCCAGGGGTGTGAACATTGACATCTCTAATTTCAGGTAGCCTTTGCTTTCTCCCTCCTTCCCCTCCCCTTCCCAGTTCTCCTACAAGTCCTACCTCCTCAACCTATTTCCTTTCTCTTTCCCGTCCACCCCCACCCCCCTCCCCCGCCCCGACATCAGTCTGAAGAAGGGTCTCGACCCGAAATGTCGCCTATTCTTTCCCTCCATAGAAGCTGCCTCACCCGCTGAGTTTCACCAGCATTGTCTACCTCCTATGTTCCTGTTCCACTGCTCTACCTATTATATCTGAGTTTGAGTGTAGGAAGCAACAGCAGA
The DNA here is from genome assembly GCF_010909765.2 of Amblyraja radiata. Taxonomy (NCBI): domain Eukaryota; kingdom Metazoa; phylum Chordata; class Chondrichthyes; order Rajiformes; family Rajidae; genus Amblyraja; species Amblyraja radiata. The sequence continues at coordinate 100,975,622 of NC_045961.1, forward strand.
TGCTGACTTATATCTAAGATAGACACAAAATGCTGGAGTAATTCAGCGGGTCAGGCAGCATCCCTGGAGAAAGGGGAATAGGTGAGGTTTCGGGTTGGAACCTTTCTTCAGACTCATTTTGAACTGATTATACCTATGTATGGTATATCTGATCAGTTTGGACAGCATGCGGAACAAAGCCTTTCACTGTACCTCGGTACACGTGATAATAATAAGCCTTAAACTAAACCTAATCTGCATGCATAGCAGGCAAAACAGTAACGGCAATGGCTTGACTACAGACGTCTGTCTTTGTTTTATTTTTGTCTTGTTAAATGCATGTCTTGAGCTAGTTCAGAGCGGGAAGTGCCGTGGTGGCGTGCGGCTGTGAAGCTTCGGAGGATCCGGCCGCAGGCCCGGTGGACAGTAACATCGGGAGCTCGCAGGTCCCTGGTGGGAGACCGCTTTTCGGAGCTCCCGCAACGGCAACTTCTCCCGCTGGAATCGTGGGAGCGGGGCCTAACATCGCCTGGCGAGGCTTAACGGCCACAGGACTTACCATCGCCCGCCGGGGGCTTTAACTTCGTGAGCCCCAGTCGCCTCGACGCTGCAGTGGGACTGCTGGACCGCGTGAGAAGAACAAAGGGAAGAGATAAGACTTTTGCCTTCCATCACAGTGAGGAGATGTTGGAGATTCACTGTGATGGATGTTTGTGTAAATTGTGTTAAGTGTGTGTCTTGGTTTTTTTTTGTAATGTAAAAACTGTAGGAAATGCAATTTTGTTCAAACCAAGTTGTTTGAATGACAATAAAAGGCATTCCATTCTAGTGCCCGTACAAACTCCGTACAGACGACCCACTGAGTCCGCTCTGACCAACTATCCCCGCACATTAATGCTACCCTACACACACTGGGGACAATTTACACGTCCACCAACAACCCTGTACGTCTTCGGAGTGCGGGAGGAAACTGGAGCTCCTGGAGAAAATCCGCGCGGATCACAGGGACAACGTACAAACTCCGTACAGACAACCCCCGTGGTCTGGATCAAACCCAGGTGTCTGGCGCTGCAAGGCAGCAACTCTACCGCTGCACCACCGTACCTTGTCCACAGACCAAGACACAAAGGTTTGTCACTGTATCTCGGCACACGAACAATAACAAACCAACACTGTGGCGCGGCACGCTGGCACAGCGGTAGAGTTGCTGCCTTACAGCGCTTGCAGCGCCAGAGACCCAGGTTCGATCCCGACTACGGGTGCCATCTGTACGGGCCGCGTGGGGTTTTCTCCGAGGTCTTCGGTTTCCTCCCACACTCCAAAGACGTACAGGTTTGTTAGTGTAGATGTAAAATAGCGGAGTCAGGGGATATGGGGAGAAGGCAGGAACGGGGTACAGATGTGGGATGATCAGCCATGATCACATTGAATGGCGGTGCTGGCTCGAAGGGCCGAATGGCCTACTCCTGCACTTATTGTCTATTGTCTATTTTCTATTGTCTATTGTCTAAATTATCCCTAGTTTGCAGAACTGCATTTCGTTGTACCCATACTCAGTATTTGTGCAATGACATTAAAGTTGAATTGAATTGAATTGAATTGTGAAGGGTAGCTTGGATGTGTGGGGATCGCTGGTCAGTGCAGAGTCGGTGGGCCGAAGGGCCTGCTTCCATGCTGTATCTCTAAACTAAACTAAAAATAGTAATATCAGCCCCATTGAACTACAGTGTCTCCATATCCCTTGAACCTCTTATTATTCAGAAATCTGTCTGGGTTAGAGAGAACATAATGAACTCCAGCGGATTAATCAAACATGATTTCCTTTGCCTAAGTTCAAGCTGACTTTGATCAATCCTGTTATTCTCTTCATGGTACTCTGTTGTTACAAGATTATTATGACATTCTTCATTATAGGTTCCAGCATTTTATCCACAACTGCTGTAGAGTGACGGCTAACATTTGTCATCTCCCTCCTTTCCTAAATAATACATAAGGTCACGAGGGATAGGAGTAGAATTAGGCCATTCGGCCCATCAAGTCTACTCCATTCCGCCATTCAATCATGTCTGATCTATCTCTCACTCCTAACCCCATTCTCCTGCCTTCTCCCCATAACCCCTGACACCTGAACTGATCAGGAATCTATCTATCTCTGTTAAAATTGAAATTGGCTTTTGATTTTTTAATTTAGGTATGTACATATATGTTATGTGTATGTGTGTATATGTGTATATGTATGTATGTATATACGTACATGTATATGTATGTATGTGTGTATGTATTTATGTATATATATATGTATATATATAATTTTCCTTTTATTTATTCTTTTTCATCTTTTCTTTTTTTTTTTTTTTAATCGTTCGAAATAAAGATTTAAAAAAAAAAAAAAAAAAAAAAAAATATATCTCTGCCTTAAAAATATTCACTGCCTTGGACTCCACAGCCTTCGGTAGCAAAGCATTTCACAGATTCACCACCCTCTCAAATACGTTCATATTTGTCACCCTAAAGAGTGGTCTTGACCTACCATCTATCTCATAGGAGACCCTCAAACTATCTTTAAACGGCCTATACTGGACTTATCTTGCACCAAACGTTATCCCCCCCACGCAGTATCTGTACACTGTGGACGGCTTGATTGTATAATTCATATACTGAAGAAGGGTCTCGACCCGAAACGTCACCTATTCCTTCGCTCCATAGATGCTGCCTCACCCGCTGAATTTCTCCAGCATTTTTGTCTACCTTTGATTATTCCAGCATCTGCAGTTCTTTCTTAAACGATTCATATATCCCTGTCATTTGTTGAGACCCTCCTGCAGTCTCTGAAATCCCCACAATTCTTATTCTTATTTTCCCTAAGATAGATGCAAAAAAACTGAGCGGGTCAGTCTGAATAAGGGTTTCGACCCGAAACATCACACATTCATTTTCTGCAGAAATGCTCTCTGGACCGCTGAGTTACTCCAGCTTTTTGTGTCTATCTTCTTTAGTCTCAGTCTGAAGAAGGGTCTCAACCCAAAATGTCACCTATTCCATTTTTTGCAGATGCCGCCTGACCCACTGAGTTACTCCAGTTTTTGTGTGTCTATCTTCGGTTTAAAACAGCATCCGCAGTTCCTTCCTACACATCTTATTTTTTCTGGCAGGGATATTGGCTCTATTAGCTGTGCCACTGTGCAGAACACAACTGATCATTCAGTCCTTTGTGTCTGATGCAGTAACGCTACATGCGAGAGGCACAGTGACACAGCGGTAGAGTTGCTGCCTCACAGCGCCAGAGGCCCGGGTTCAATCCTGACTACGGGTGCTGTCTGTACAGAGTTTATGTTCGCCCCGTGACCACGTGGATTTTCTCCGGGTGCCCCAGCTTTCCTCCCACACTACAAAGACGTACAGGTGCGTACATTAATTGGCTTCAATGAAAATTGTGAGTTGACCCTAGTGTGTAGAATGGTGACAGTGTAATCATTGGTCGGCGTGGACTCAGTGGGCCAAAGTGTGTCTGTTTTCACGCTGTATCACTATCATCTTTTGCTTTTGGTGTGCTGGCCTTTATAAATCAGAGCATTGAGTATAGAAGTTGGGATGTAATGTTAAAATTGTACAAGGCATTGGTGAGGCCAATTCTGAAATATGCTGTACAATTCAGCTCGCCAAATTATAGGAAAGATGTCAACAAAATAGAGAGAGTGCAGAGGAGATTTACTAGAATGTTGCCTGGGTTTCAGCACCTAACTAAATAGTGGATGCATTAGTGATAATTTTCCAAAACTCTTTAGATTCTGGAGTAGTTCCTGAGGATTGGAGGGTAGCTAATGTATCCCCACTTTTTAAAAAGGGAGGGAGAGAGAAAACGGGGAATTACAGACCAGTTAGTCTAACATCGGTGGTGGGGAAACTGCTAGAATCAGTTATTAAAGATGGGATAGCAGCACATTTGGAAAGTGGTGAATTCATTGGACAAAGTCAGCATGGATTTACGAAAGGTAAATCATGTCTGACGAATCTTATAGAATTTTTCGAGGATGTAACTAGCAGAGTGGATAAGGGAGAACCAGTGGATGTGTTATATCTGGACTTTCAGAAGGCTTTCGACAAGGTCCCACATAAGAGATTAGTATACAAACTTAAAGCACACGGTATTGGGGGTTCAGTATTGATGTGGATAGAGAACTGGCTGGCAAACAGGAAGCAAAGAGTAGGAGTAAACGGATCCTTTTCACAATGGCAGGCAGTGACTAGTGGGGTACCGCAAGGCTCAGTGCTGGGACCCCAGCTATTTACAATATATATTAATGATTTGGACGAGGGAATTGAATGCAATATCTCCAAGTTTGCAGATGACACGAAGCTGGGGGGCAGTGTTAGCTGTGAGGAGGATGCTAGGAGGCTGCAAGGTGACTTGGATAGGCTGGGTGAGTGGGCAAATGCATGGCAGATGCAGTACAATGTGGATAAATGTGAGGTCATCCACTTTGTTGGCAAAAACAGGAAAGTAGACTATTATCTAAATGGTGGCCGATTAGGAAAAGGGGAGATGCAGCGAGAGCTGGGTGTCATGGTACACCAGTCATTGAAAGTAGGCATGCAGGTGCAGCAGGCAGTGAAGAAAGCGAATGGTATGTTAGCATTCATAGCAAAAGGATTTGAGTATAGGAGCAGGGAGGTTCTACTGCAGTTGTACAGGGTATTGGTGAGACCACACCTGGAGCATTGCGTACAGTTTTGGTCTCCAAATCCGAGGAAATACATTATTGCAATAGAGGGAGTACAGAGAAGGTTCACCAGACTGATTTCTGGGATGTCAGGACTTTCATATGAAGAAAGACTGGATAGACTCGGCTTGTACTCGCTAGAATTTAGAAGATTGAGGGGGGATCTTATAGAAACTTACAAAATTCTTAAGGGGTTGGACAGGCTAGATGCAGGAAGATTGTTCCCGATGTTGGGGAAGTCCAGGACAAGGGGTCACAGTTTAAGTATAAAGGGGAAATCCTTTAGGACCGAGATGAGAAAAACATTTTTCACACAGAGAATGGTAAATCTCTGGAACTCTCTGCCACAAAAGGGAGTTGAGGCCAGTTCATTGGCTATATTTAAGAGGGAGTTAGATGTGGCCCTTGTGGCTAAAGGGATCAGGGGGTATGGAGGGAAGGCAGGTACAGGATACTGAGTTGGATGATCAGCCATGATCATATTGAATGGCGGTGCAGGCTCGAAGGGCCGAATGGCCTACCTCTGCACCTATTTTCTATGTTTCTATGTTTCTAACTTACAGAGAAAGGTTGAACAAGTTAGGTCTTTATTCTTTGGAGCGCAGAAGGTTAAGGGGGGACTTGATAGAGGTCTTTAAAATTATGAGAGGGATAGACAGAGTTGACGTGGATAAGCTTTTCCCATTGAGAGTAGGGAAGATTCAAACAAGAGGTAATGATTTGAGAATTAAGGGACAAAAGTTTAGGGGCCACATGAGGGGGAACTTCTTTACTCAGAGAGTGGTAGCTGTGTGGAATGATCTTCCAGTGGAAATGGTGGAGGCAGGTTCGATTTTATCATTTAAAAATAAATTGGATAGGTATATGGACGGGAAAGGAATGGAGGGTTATGGTCTGAGTGCAGGTAGATGGGACTAAGTGAGAGTAAGTGTTCGGCACGGACTAGAAGGGCCGAGATGGCCTGTTTCCGTGCTGTAATTGTTATATGGTTATATCTAAAGTCTAAAAGTCTTGCAATGCTTAAGAAACATTTAGACAGGTACATGGATAGGATAGGTTTAGAGGCAGGCAGGTAGAACTAGTGTAGATAGGGGCATGTTGGTCAGCATTGGAAAGATGGGCTGAAGGGCTTGTTTCCACGCTGTATGACACTATTTTGCACACTTTGCACTACCAGTTGTAACTATCTACAACTAAATTGTACTTGTGATAGTGTGATTTGACTGGGTAGCACGGAAATTATTTCACTGCATCAAGCGTGTTCGATTAGCAATAGTTGGGCGGCACGGTGGTAGAGTTGCAGCCTTACAGTGCCAGAGACCCGGGTTCGTTCCTGACTCCAGGTGCTGTCTGTACGGAGTGAGTCTGTTCTCCCCGTGACCCGCGTGGGTTTTCTCTGGTTTCCTCCCACACTCCAAAGACGCACAGGATGGTAGGTTAATAGGCTTGGTACAATTGTGAAGTTGCTCCGAGCGTGTGTAGGATAGTGTGTAGGAAAGAACCGCAGATGCTGGTTTAAATCGAAGGTGGACACAAAATGCTGGAGTAACTCAGCGGGACAGGCAGCATCTCTGGAGAGAAGGAATGGGTGACGTTTCCCAATCTGACCTTTCTTTCTGTCCTGGACCTCTTCCATTGTCAGAGTGAGGCCCAGCGCAAATTGGAGTAACAACACATATTTCGCTTGGACAGCTTACACCCCAGCGGTATGAACATTGACTTCTCTAACTTCAAGTAGTCCTTGCTTTCCCTCTCTCTCCACCCCCTCCCCCTTCCCAGTTTTCCCACCAGTCTGAGCGTCTCCGACCACATTCTATCTCTGCCCCGCCCACTCCCCTGACATCAGTGTGTAGAAGGGTCTCGACCCGAAACGTCACCCATCCATTCTCTCCAGAGATGCTGCCTGTCCCGCTGAGTTACTCCAGCATTTTGTGTGTGGGATAGTGTTAGTGTACGTGGATTGCTGGGTCAAGGGGCCTGTTTCTGCACTGTATCTCTAATCGAAACTAAGTTGAGCCTGGACTAAATATTTAAATTCTAGTTGTAATGTCCCCTAGTATCGGTAGCTGGGATAGCGTGGGTTCAGAGCTCTGTTGGGATGAGGGCTCTCTTTGCAAACCTGGTGTTTTGGGCTAAATTTCAGGTAGATTTTTAGAATGGGTCCCAATTTTATCGGTATGCATTACAGCTTGGTTTGGGAACAGCTCCATCCAAGAACACAAGAAATCGCACAGAATTGTGGATGCAGCCCAGACCATCGCACAAACCAACCTCCCTTCCATTGACTCCATTTATACCTCACGCTGCCTCGGCAAGGCCAGCAGCATAATCAAGGACAAGTCGCACCCCAGCCACTCCCTCTTCTCCCCTCTCCCATCAGGCAAGAAGTACAGAAGTGTGAAAACGCACACCTCCAGATTCAGGGACAGTTTCTTCCCAGCTGTTATCAGGCAACTGAACCATCCTACCAACAACTACAGAGCAGTTCTGAACTACTATCTACCTCATTGGAGACCCTTGGACTATCTTTGATTGGACTTTACTGGGCTTTACTTTGCACGAAACGTTATTGATGTTATTTCCTTATCATGTATCTATACACTATGGATTGTAATCATGTATTGTCTTTCCGCTGAATGATTAGCACGCAACAAAAAGCTTTCCACTGTAACTCGGTACACGTGACAATAAACTACACTAAACTAAACTGAACTGGTTAGAACTCAACATAAAGCTTTTCACTGTACCTTGGCACACATGACAAGAGAGTAAACTCAAACAAACTCTTTGTCAGGATCAACATTGGCTGATGAGACGATGAAAATAGTGCACTTGTTTCCTCCACATTTTCGAGAGCTGAAAAAACATTGAGAATTGTTGTGATCACATGAGGCCAGGCAGCGGAGAATCCCATCGTAGTAAATCCAATGTCAATTGACATCAGATATTCGTTAGCCCAATTCTCCGCAGACGAGACTTGCTGCTAAACATTGCATTCATGCCTAACAACGTGCGAGCTATATCAAGGGAAATCTGCTCACATAAATCCATGCAAGTCTGACAGTCAGTTCATGCAGACCATTTATTTAAAAGAAGACTTTTGTGGAATGTGAGTGTTCTGGATAGCGTGAATTGTCCATTTCTGGTCACCCTTGAGAATGCTCCTTTTTTCTGAGAGGCCTTATTATATTATATTCACCCGCAGGCACCAGGGAACAGGCAACATCATCGTGTATTGTCTTTCCGCTGACTGGACAGCACGCAACAAAAGCTTTTCACGGTACCTCAGCACATGTGACAATAAACTAAACTCATCTAAACACAAATCCTCCACCTCACTGGGTCATTACAGTAAAATAACTTGCAGACCAATGTCACATGCAGTGTTTAGTTTAGCTTATTATTGTCCCGTGTACCGAGGTACAGTGAAAAGCTTTTTTGTTTGTGTGCTATCCAGTCAAGGAAAAGGTTATACATCATTCCAATCAAGCTGTCCCTGGTGCACAGAGAAAGGATAAAGGGACAACATTTAGAACAAGATAACGTCTGATAAAGCTAGTTCAAATGTCTCCAATGAGCTGCTACCTACCTCAGACTGTTTTTAATCGGACTTTACTGGACTTTATCTTGTACTAAACGTTATTTCCTGTAGGGGCTTGATTGTAATCATGTAAGGGCCTGCCCCACCAGCATGCGATTGCATGCGTCTAGCGCGACATAACGTGGTCGCTTGAGGCGTATGGGCCGCGTGGGGCTGGTCCCACTTCCAAGCGCGGAGGCGTACGGAGTTGTGCGGGGCTGGACCCGACATCTCGCGGGGCTCCGAAAATCCCGCACTGTCCGAAAATTCCGCGCGCCAACGGCCTGTCGGCCCGCAGGCGCATTGAGGGCGTACGCAGCGTCTTGATGTCGTACACAGCGTCTTGACGGCGTACGCTTAGCGGTGCCGTTGCGTGATGACATCACCGCCCAGCGCCGTGCGACGTCCAAATTCAGTCGGCCCGCCTCCTGCCCAGCTGATTGGTGAGTTTGACGTAAATTACGTCACGGGTGAACTTTGCGCGTACTTACCACAAACTTAGCGCGAACTCCACTTCCGTCTGGTCGCGCTAGACGCATGCAATCGCATGCTGGTGGGACAGGCCCTTTAGTCTTTCCGCTGATTGGACAGCACGCAACAAATAAGTTTTTCACTGTAACTTGGCAATAATATAAACTAAACTTACTTAACTAAACCAAATTAAACTAGATGGGAGGTGAGGAACGCACTCTAGCTGGTGAGTGGACCGTTCAGTTGCCTGATAGCAGCTGGGAAGAAACTGTCCCTGAATCTGGAGATGTGCGTTTTCAAATCTTGTAATCATGTGTTGTCTTTCCGCTGACTGGTTAGCACGCAACAAAAGCTCTTCACTGCACCTCGGTACAAGTGACAATAAACTAAATTCAAACTTAAACCTCTGTACCTTTTGCATGAGGGGAGAGGGGAGAAGAGGGGGGGTGTGATAAATAGTTCAGTGTTCCCCAACCTGGGAGGAACAAAGTGATCTCTCCTTCTGCTAAAGGAATTTGGGCAAAGCATCAGAGATTATTATTTTAGATTACGCTGTAGTTTATGGCCTTCATTAGTCATGCTTGAACATCGAAAAAAGGTGAGTCAGAGGTTTATTTGCTTACGTGCAGGATTCAGCTCTTTTTATTACAACCAGCAGCGACTTTGTGAAGAGAAGCAGATTGCAAAGTCTGCCTATGAAGATTCTTTACTTAAGACTTTAGACCTTCGAGATATAATGCGGAAACTGGCCCTTCAGCCCATCGATTCTGTGTCGACCGGCGATCACCCTGTACACTAGTATTATCCCACCCAACCAGAGAGCTACGATCTATCTCATTGGTGACCCTCGGATCCTTGATCGGACTTTGCTGGCTTTACCTTGCACTAAACGTTATTCTATTATCATGTATCTATACACTGTAAACGGCTCGATTGTAATCATGTATTGTCTTTCTGCTGACTGGATAGCGTGCAACAAAAAGCTTTTCACTGTACCTCGGTACACGTGACACGCTAGAGGCAGGAAACATGTTCCCGATGTTGGGGGAGTCCAGAACCAGGGGCCACAGTTTAAGATTAAGGGGTAAGCCATTTAGAACGGAGATGAGGAAATACTTTTTCACACAGAGAGTTGTGAGTCTGTGGAATTCTCTACATCAGAGGGCGGTGGAGGCCGGTTCTCTGGATGCTTTCAAGAGAGCTAGATAGGGCTCTTAAAGATAGCGGAGTCAGGGGATTTGGGGAGAAGGCAGGAACGGGGTACTGATTGTGGATGATCAGCCATGCTCACATGGAATGGCGGTGCTGGCTCGAAGGGCCAAATGGCCTACTCCTGCACCTATTGTCTATTGACAATTTTCAATTTTACTGAGGATAAATAACCTACAAACCTGCACGTCTTAGGAATGTGCGTGGAAACTGGTGCTCCCGGAGAAAACCCACGCATGTCACGGGGAGAACGTACAAACTCCGTACAGACAAGCTCCCATGGTCACGATCGAACCCGGGTCTCTGGCGCTGTAAGGCAGCAAATCTACCGCTGCGCCTATCTGCCGCTCACGAAATGGACGAGGCACTGAAGCGCGACTCCATGATGTCACCACTGGAGGTGGAATAGTCATAGAGTCATAGAGTCAAGGAAACAGGCCCTTCGGCCCAACTCATCCACGCCAACCCTATCTACGCTGGTCTCCATTTGCCCGTGTTTGGCCCATATCTCTCTCGACCTTTCCTCATCACCATTAGAGTGCAAGGCAAGGCAATGTCAACGACGTTATGGCCAGGACATCTGAAGCAGCGTGGAGTCTTTTATTATCACTTGTCGGGCTGGCCCCAGCAGACCAGTGCAAAGGGAATACAATGAAAACCATGTGCATCAGATTCAACCGAGATCGGCCCTTACTGACAAATCCCCACAGCAAAATAAAAAACCAATCTTTGATGTTAAATGGATCGTGAATGCAAACATTTTCCTTGCATCGCAAGACTTTGAAATGCTATACTTATTAATTCTGCGAATCCTCAGCTGCGTTTAAGCTCAAATCTTTCATCACACATGGTGGCGGTTACCTTAATACGGCGGCAACTCACCACTTGATAGGCAACCCTTAATTAACCAGTTCCTTCCTCTGCAATTGCAGACAATAGCTGACTTTATAACCTGAGAAAGCTCCCGTAGTCTCAACACATGAAACCTCTTGTGATGCGACCATTCTCTACATTACATTCCTACTGAGATACAGCACAGAAACAGGCCCTTCAGTCCATTGAGTCAGCTCCGACCAGCGACCCCTGCACACCAACTCCATCCTACACACACTGGGGACAATTTACATTAAGACCAAGCCAATTAACCTACAAACCTGCACGTCTGCGGAGTCTGGGAGGAATCCGAAGATCTTGGAGAAAACACATGCGGTCACGGGGAGAACGTACAAACTCCGTGCAGACAGCACTCGTAGTCAGGATCTAACTTGGGTCATCTGTACCGCTGCGCCACCGTGGTTTATGTTACGTTGGAAACACAACATGGAAACAGGCCCTTCGGTCCATTGAGTTCATGCCGACCAACAACACTCCGTACACTAGCACTATCCTATACACCAGGGACAATTCACAACATTAACAATTTGACCAAAGCCTGGAGTAGACTTTAGTTGAGGCAGGTACTATTGGAATGTTTATGAAGCATTTGGACAGGTACATGGACAGGGAAGATTTAACGGGATACGAGTCAAACGCAGGCAGGTGGGACGAGTGCAGATGGGACATGTTGGTCAGTGTAGGTAAGTTGGGCTGTTTCCATGCTCTATGACTATGACTATGATTCAATGACTAAGTGATCTACTATGAATGTAGTTTCAGTTCAAACCACTTCAAATATTGGTCTCTTTGATGTTTGGGTAGTTGCAAGAATTATCCATTGGTCTTTCACTACATGGGGGCAGGTTTCAAACCCAATTGAATATCTATGCCACAAGGCTTTACTCCAAATATTCCTTTGCCAAGCCATTTAGGATATGAGAAGGCTTAGTTTAGTTTAGTTTATTATTGCCATGCGTACCGAGGTACAGTGGAAAGCTTTTGTTGCTTGCTTTCCAGTCAGCGAAGACTACACATGATTACAATCAAGCCGCCTAAAGTGCACAGATACTGGATGAAGGGAATAACGTTCAGTGCAAGATAAAGTCAAGTCCAATTAAAGATAGTCCGAAGGTCTTCAATTAAGTAAATGGCAGGTCAGGACCACTCTCTGGTTGTGGTAGGATGGTTCAGTTGCCTGATAACAGCTGGGAAGAAATTGTCCCTGACTGTGGAGGTGTGTGTTTTCATACTTCTATATGGGAGAGTGGAGAAGAGGGAGTGACCGGGGTGAGACTGGTCCATGATTATACTGGTTGCTATGCCGAGACAAAGTGGGGTGTAGATGGATTCAATGGAAGGGAGGTTGGTTTGTGTGACAGTCTGGGCTCAATCCTCTGCAGTTTCTTGCAGGCTTGGACGGAGCTGTTCCCAAACCATGCTGTGATGCATCCCGATAAAATTGGGACCCATTCTAAAAATCTACCTCAAATTAGGTGAAAGGTTTGAAAGGATTGGATAGAGTGGATGTGGAGAGGATGTTTCCAATAGTGGGAGATTCTAGGACTAAAGGTCGTAGCCTCAGAATAAAGGACATTCCTTTACGAAGAAAATGAGGAGGAATCTCTTTAGTCAGTGGGTGGTGAATCTGTGGAAAGCTGTGGAGGCCAAGTCAATGGATATTTTTAAGGCAGAGTTAGATAGACTTTTGATTCGTACTGGTGTCAGAGGTTATGGGGAGAAGGCAGGCGAATGGGGTTAGGAGGGACGGATAGATCATCCATGATTGAAAGGCGGAGTAGATTTGACAGGCGTGACAGTAACATGCAGTCACGGTGGCGCAGCGGTAGTTGCTACTTTACAGCGCCGGAGACCCAGGTTCGATCCCGACTACGGGTGCTGTCTGTATGGTGTTTGTACGTTCAAGTTCAAGTGAGTTTATTGTCATGTGTCCCTGATAGGACAATGAAATTCTTGCTTTGCTTCAGCACATTCTCATTCTCCCCGTGAGCTGCGAGCACGTTCTCCCCGTGACATGCGTGGGTTTTCTCCGAGATCTTCGGTTTCTTCCCACTATCCGAAGACATACAGGTTTGTAGGTTAATTGGCTTGGTAAATGTAACAATTGTCCCTAGTCAGTGCAGGATAGGGTTAATAGAAACATAGAAACATAGAAAATAGGTGCAGGAGTACCCCATTCGGCCCTTCGAGCCTGCACCGCCATTCAATATGATCATGGCTGATCATCCAATGTGCGGGGATCGCTGGTCAACGGGGACCCGGTGGGCCGATGGGCCTGTTTCCGTGCTGTATCTCTAAAAAAAAAACGATGAACAGAATGGCCTAATTCTGCTCCTGTCCCTTATGACCTTGTGAAATTTGGCCCAAAACACAGTCTGTGGAAAACGTTGTGGCTCGGTGGAAGATATTCCAGAGTTCAGGAAAAGTTCTGGTGTTTAGATTGAAGGTTGTGCGGGTTGGAAATGGATAATCAATCTGCCGAACATCAGTCGGTTTTGGGATATCAAGTCTTATTGTTTACAGGGACGTCAAAATCTGAATTCACAAAAACATATGTTACGCACATCCGAGTTTAATTATGTCAACATAGAGAAGTAAATACATCCACCAGCATGAGAATTTAGCAAGTGCAGGCAAGACTAGTTTGAGGAGCTTGCTTCAAGTTGGAACAGAGTTGGGTATAGGTACAAGAGAGAGAGACATTAGACTTGAGAGATAATAATTGAATTCACCTCCAGTGCTCTCACAACCTATTCTCACTCTTCACAGCCTTCATCTCTCCATCCTGCAATCTGTTTGCTTAAGGTGATACCACCCAGGTAGATGAGCCTAATTCCCCATCACTGTTGTCAGAAGCAAATCGTCTGTTCAATAGCATTGCTGAAAGCGGGATGGCGGGACTGTCATATGCTGAGAGAATGGAGCAGCTGGGATTGTACACTCTGGAGTTTAGAAGGATGAGAGGGTATCTCATTGAAACATATAAGATTGTTGAGGGTTTGGACAAACTAGTGGCAGGAAACATGTTCCCGATGTTGGGGGAGTCCAGAACCAGGGGCCACAGTTTAAGAATAAGGGGTAAGCCATTTAGAACAGAGACGAGGAAACACTTTTTCTCACAGAGAGTGATGAGTCTGTGGAATTCTCTGCCTCAGAGGGCGGTGGAGGCCGGTTCTCTGGATGGTTTCAAGAGAGAGCTAGGTAGGGCTATTAAAGATAGCAGAGTCAGGGGATATGGGGAGAAGGCTGGAACGGGGTACTGATTTGGGATGATCAGCCATGACCACATTGAATGGCGGTGCTGGCTCGAAGGGCCAAATGGCCTACTCCTGCACCTATTGTCTATTGTCTATTGTCTAAAGTACCAAACTCACGGGACTTGGTGTCAGCACTCATCTCTGCAACTGGATCCTCGACTTCCTGACCCACAGACCCCAATCAGTGAGGATAGGGGACAAATCATCCCCCACGATAATCCCCAACACGGGGGCTCCGCAAGGCTGCGTTCTCAACCCCCTTCTTTACTCCTTGTTCACCCACGATCGTCCAGTCATGTACAAATCTAACTCATTTCACAAATCCATGGACGACACCACCGTTGTGGGCCGGGTATAAAATAATGACGAGATTACAGGGAGGAGACTGAGAACCTCGTGTCCTGGTGACGAGACAATAACCCTTTTCTCAATGTCAGCATTACAGAGGAGATAGAGATTGACTTCAGGAACACGTACCCTGGTATCACCATCATCGACGGTCACTCGAAACAAGTATGACTGTCCTCTCCTCTCCATAGGGTCGTCTACTTGTGGGTCTGCAGGTGTCTGTAGAGGCCGATCCATGACCCACACACCTTGGTGCAACGTGGGCCATGGACACTGGCGGTGGTTGATAGTCGTCGATCCCCCTTCTAACTCTCTCTCTCTCCTTACGGTGCTGTTGCTTTGTCTCTGCGACACGGCGTAGTTCCGTTTCGTGACGTGCAGCTCCTTCCTGCACGAATTTCCTCCAGGAGCGTCTGTCCAGTGCAATGTGCTCCCAGTTGCTCGATGTGATGTGGAATTTCTTCAGACTGTTCTTGAAGCGTTTCTTTGGCCTGCCGGGGGCTCGCCGACCTTCCTTCAGTTGAGAGTACAGGTTTTGTTTGGGGAGACGTGTGTTGGACATGCGGATGACATGACCAGCCCATCGAAGTTGGTGCTGCATTATTGTGATGGTGATGCTGGTCTTGTTGGCTTCCTCCAAAGCACTGATGTTGGTGCATTTGTCCTCCCAGCTGATCCTCAGAATCTTTCGTAAGGATCTTTGATGGTGTTGTTCCAGGGCTCTCAGGTGCCTGCATAGGTGGTCGTACATTGTACATTGATAACGTCGAAGTAGGGATGCATGAAAGCTTTAGGTTTACAAGAATCCACATTAGTCAGGAAATGGTGTTGGGTAAACTGTTGGGACTGAAGGCAGATAAATCCCCAGGGCCTGATTGTCTGCATCCCAGAGTACTCAAGGAGGTGGCCCTAGACATCGTGGATGCATTGGTGATCATTTTCCAATGTTCTCTCGACTCTGGATCAGTTCCTGTGGACTGGAGGGTAGCCAATGTGACTCCACTTTTTAAGAAAGGAGGGAGAGAGAAAACGGGGAATTATAAACCAGTTAGCCTTACATCCGTAGTGGGGAAGATGCAGGAGTCGATTATTAAAGATGTTCTAGCAGCGCATTTGGAAAGCAGTGATGGGATCGGTCAAAGTCAGCATGGATTTATGAAGGGGAAATCATGCTTGACTAATCTTCTGGAATTTTTTGAGGATGTAACAAGTAGAATGGATAAGGGAGAGTCAGTGGATGTGGTGTATCTGGCCTTTCAAAAAGCCTTTGACAAGGTCCCACACAGGAGATTATTGTGCAAAATCAGAGCACAGAGTATTGGGGTAGGGTATTGACATGGATAGACAGGTTGGCAGACAGGAAGCAAAGAGTAGGAATTAATGGGTCCTTTTCAGAATGGCAGGCAGTGACTAGTGGGGTGCCGCAAGGCTCGGTGCTGGGACCCCAGTTATTTACATTATATACTAGACTACGTGGGACCCGTTGGGTCCCATTTGCACACGGGAGGGCTGGTCCCCCAATGCAATATTTCACCTCTCCACTAATTCCAATATTGGTGGCCAGTGGGTGGGGGGGGCTTTCAGGAGAGCTGGTATGGGTGTTATTGGCTGCAGGGACTACTGGTCTCCAAAGGGATAGTATAGACATTGTGGGCCAAATGGATTCCTGGGGTGGCAGCTCAATCCCTCAAGCCTGATGTGCTGGCAGCTCACTTACGACTGGTGGGCTGGCAGTTGACTCACGGCTATTCCTTGAAATTCCATTTCAAGCAGAGTGCAAGGCCACCAAATTCAAATCCATTTCCTACCATTTCAAGCAGGGTGCAAGGCCACAAAATTCAGGTTCATCTAAAATCAATGTAGTTCAAACAGGAAGTTGTCAAGTATAGCCAAACAAACATATGCACTGCCTTTTTACTTCAACCCAAAAACTCCCCCAAACAAACATTTGCCTTTTTACTTCAATCCAACCCCCCCCCCCCCCCCCCCACCAAACAACCATTTTCAGGCAGTGCCTTTTTACTTCAAACCAACCATATTTTCATTTTCAAACCACATTAAGGACACTCACAGTTGAGTAGACATGTGTTCAGTGTTATTCAGAGCTCAGAGAGACGTGAACCTCTCGCTTCCTCCATCTTGCAGAGACTGAGTGAGGCACACCACTTCCGGGTTATATGGTCCCTCCCCCCTCCCACCATCAGGGGCAGCAGAGAGAATGGCAACATTTTTTAAAACATTAATATATCTCTGATTTTTCATAGATGGGAAAAATCCTCCAGTCCAGAAAGGCGGAGGGGGGCTCTGAGCGAAGTGGCCAAAATTGACGGCCGTAGGTGGCAGCGTTCTCTCGGAAATCACAGCACAGCGAGCCAAAAGCGGTCAAGATCTTACTTTTAGTAATATAGATTAACGATTTAGACAAGGGAATTAAACGTGACATCTCCAAGTTTGCGGATGACACAAAGCTGAGTGGCAATGTGAGCTGTGATGAGGATGCTATGAGGCTGCAGGATAACTTGGATGTTGGGTGAGTGGGTAAATGCATGGCAGATGCAGTATAATGTGGATAAATGTGAGGTTACCCACTTTGGTGGCAAGAACAGGAAGGCAGATTATTATCCATATAGTGTCAGATTAGGAAAAGGGGAGGAGCAACGAGACCTGGGTGTGCTTGTACATCAGTCACTGAAAGTAAGCGTGCAGGTACAGCAGGCAAGAAAGAAAGCCAATGGCATGTTGGCCTTCATTGCGAGAGGATTTGAGTTTAGGAGCAAGGAGGTCCTACTGCAGTTGTACAGGGCCCTGGTGAGACCGCACCTGGAGTATTGTGTGCAATTTTGGTCTCCTAATTTGAGGAAGGACATTATTGTTATTGAGGTAGTGCAGCGTAGGTTCAACAGGTTAATTCCCGGGATGGCGGGACTGACACATGATGAAAGGCTTGTATTCACGGGAATTTAAAAGGATCAGAGGGGACCTTATAGAAACATATAAATGTCTTAAAGGATTGGACAGACTAGATGCAGGAGAAATGTTCCCAATGTTGAGGGAGTCCAGAACCAGGGGTCACAGTTTAAGAATAAGGGGTAGGCCATTTAGATGAGGAAAAACATGTTCATCCAGAGAGTTGTGAATCTGTGGAATTCTCCGCCACAGAAGGCTGTGGATGCCAATTCACTGGATGTTTTCAAGAGAGGGTTAGATTTAGCTCTTTGGGCTAAAGGAGCCAAGGGATACGGGGAAAAATCAGGAACAGGATACTGGTTTTAGATGATCTGCCATGATGATATTGAATGGCGGTGCAGGCTCGAGGGGCCGAATGACCTACTCCTGCACCTATTTTTTCTACGTTTCTTTGTGTCTAAGTTTCTAGGAATAAATATCACCAGCAACTTGTCCTGGACCACCCAAGTCGAAGCAATGGCCGAGAAACACACCAAAGCCTCTACTTCCTTAGAAGGCTTAGGAAGTTCAGCATGTCCCCAAAACCTCCCAACAACTTCTACAGATGCGCCGTAGAAAACATTTTATTGCGATGCATCACAGCATGGTTTGGGAACAGCTCCATCCATGACAGCAAGAAATGGCAGAGAATTGTGGTCGCAGCCCAGACCGCCACACAAAGCAACCTCCCTTCCATTGTCTCCATTTCTACCTCACGCTGCCTCGGCAAGGTCAGCAGAATAATCAAGGAGGAGGCATAGGCACACCCTGGTCACTCCCTCTACTCCCCTATAAGAAGGACAAAAGTGTGAAAATGCACACCTCCAGATTTAGGGACAGTTTTTCCCCGCTGTTGTCAGGTAACCAATCAAAATAGATAATGTTCAAGAAGGAACTGCAGGTGCTGGAAAATCGAAGGTAGACAAAAATGCTGGAGAAACTCAGCGGGTGCAGCAGCATCTATGGAGCGAAGGAAATAGGCAACGTTTGGGGCCGAAACCCTTCTTCAGACTAGATAGTGGACTTGAGCTACTTTCTGGAGACTCTCAGATTACCTTTAACCTTTTACTGGACTTTATCTTGCACTAAACGTTATTCCCTTCATCATGTATCTGTACACTGTGGATGGCTCGATTGTAATCATGTATGGTCTTTCTGCTGACTGGTTAGCACACTACAAAAACATTTCACAGTACCTCGGTACACGTCTGAACATGCAAAAACTAATCCAATTGACAGTAAAGAAAAGGAAAATGCTGGAAATACTTAGCAAGTCAACAGACTGTTAATATTTATTCAGTCGAGCTGCCAAAGTTAATTTACTGTGTTAAAAGTGTTATTTCAACGAAAGTCGTGGGAGCAGACTTTTCATGTTGTCACCCAATAATTGTGTCATAAAACTGAATTAATTTGCAGCCCTGCTGTAATAATTTGGTAATCTACGAGTGATTGTTCAACAGGGTTAGTTTTTAATAACATGCACATTCTCATGGATACGCAGGGACTGGAGATATATGGATCACATGCAGCCGGACGAGATTAGTTCATCTTGGCATTATGTTCGGCATAGACATTGTGGACCAAAGGGCTATACTGTTCTATGTTAGAAGACTATTGGCCTAAAACACTTCTCTCTGCGCTAATACTGTCAGACCTGTTGAGTCTTCCCAGCCTTTTCTGTTATTAAAGAATTCTAATGTTGGCAGTATTTTGATTTTGTACTCGTACAAATAAGTCACTTGATAAATCGTTTTAAAAAGACGCAAAACGCTGAAGTAACGGTGGCGCAGCGGTAAAGTTACTGCCTTACAGCGCCAGAGACCCAGGTTCAATTCTGACTACAGGTGCTCTCTGGGTGAAAAAGTTTTTCCTCATCTCCATTCTAAATGGCTTACCTCTTATTCTTAAACTGTGCCCCCTGGTTCTGGATTCCCTCAACATCGGGAACATGTTTCCTGCCTCTAGCGTGTCCAAACCCTTAATAATTTTACATGTTTCAATAAGACCCACTCTCATGCTTCTAAATTCCAGAGTGTACAAGCCCAGCCGCTCCATTCTATCAACATATGACAGTCCCGCCGTCTCGGGAATTAACCTACGCTGCACTCCCTCAATAGCAAAAATGTCCTTCCTTCCTCAAATTTGGAGACTATAAACTGCACACAATACTCCAGTTGTGGTCTCACTAGGGCCCTGTACAACTGCAGAAGGACCTCTTTGCTCCTATACTCAACTCCTCTTGCTATGAAGTCCAACTTTAGCTTTGAACAAGGACTCCCAGATCTCGTTGTAATTCCCCTTTTCCCAACTTGACACTATTCAGTTAATAATCTGCCTTCCTGTTTTTGCCACCAAAGTGGAAAACCTCACATTTATCCACATTAAACTGCATCTGCCACGCATCAGCCCACTCACCCATCATGTCCAAGTCACCCTGCATCGTCATAGCATGAGGAACACACACACACTCTAGATTTTAGAGATACAGCGTGGAAACAGGTGCTTCGGCCTACCGAGACCATGTGGACCAGCGATCACCCTGCACATTAGCACTACCAATTAGTCTACAAACCTGTACATCTTTGGAATGTGGGGGGAAAACGGAGATCCTGGAGAAAACCCACGCAGGTCACAGGGAGAACGTACACACTTCATACAGGCAGCATCCGATGTCAGGATTGATCCCGGGCCTCTGGCACTCTAAGGCAGCAACTCTACCACTGCGCCACTGAGCGATCGGCTTTGTAAAGCTGCAGAATTTCCAGATCGCTGGCTCGGAAAAACCTTCTGTTAAATAAGGTCTTAAAAATTGGTTTATTGATGTACCCTGTTCTGAACAGGAACACTTCTAATCTTGGACACTGGAAACCTCTCTCTGATTTATGGCCATCAACTCCTGAATCCATGCCATTTGAAATCTATTCTTAAACACGTTTCTCCTTCGCAGCTTGGCAGACTCAGTAAAATTGCTTGAATCGATGAATTTTAAAAGGGCATATATTCGGAACAGAAACAGCCGGGATCGCTGTTGGTCTAATTAATGTGAGGAAATGATTTTATGGACATTTCATAGCAACTCCCTATAAAAGTGTAGAGAAGAAACCATGTTTTAAGGCCAACGTGCTGTTAAACCTTCTGTAAGAACAAAGGAAGCCATCACAAGTTGAAACGGGTCATATGGCCCTTTGAGTCTAGTCCAATATTCAATCAGGAAACTAACTCTTTACCTCATGTGTGTTACCCTGTCCAATATCCACAGAAGAAATCTTAGTACTAGGATAAATCCATTCCATTTTTGATCAAACTCAACAGTCACAGACGTCTGGGTTAGAGAAATCAAAATATCCACAATTCTCTCAGTATAGAAACATCTTCTCAGCTTAGCCGGAGGTGGCCAACTATTATTGAATTCAGGACCGATCGCCTTATGCCTTAAAACAACTTTTTCACACAAAGGGTGGTAGGTGCATGGAACAAGCTGCCAGAGGAAGTAGTGGAGGCTGGGACTATCCCAACGTTTAAGAAGCATTTAGAAAGGTACATGGATAGGACAGGTTTAGAGGGATATGGGCCAAACGTAGGCAGGTCATAGAGTGATACAGTGTGGAAACAGATTCATTGGCCCAATTTGCCCAAACCTGCAAACATGACCCAGCTACACTAGTCCCACCTGCGTGCGTTTGGTCCATATCCCTCCAAATCTGTCCTATCTATGTACTGTCCAACTGTTTCTTAAACATTGGGATAGTCCAGGGGTGGGGAACCTTTTCATGTTGGAATGCTGCGTTAAGTTAGCTGTAATCTAATAAGGCCGCATCCAAGAAACTTCAATTAGATATACTTCAAAATGTACATTATTTTGTTAAAACAGCCCTCGTGACTTACTAATGTTTTAATTGTGGCCGCCAGTCGGGTAGGATTATTTAGTTGAATCTTATTTCACTCTTTGGTGTTTTACATACATTCATTTTAAGATTAAAATTAAAATAATAAAAGACAAACAAAAATATATTAATAAAAATAAAAGGATTTGTTCTACAAAATTTGGATTCATTCAAAAGGCCGAACTTAATGGCCTAGAAGGCCGCAGGTTCCCCACCCCTGGGATAGTCCCAGCCTCAACTACCTCCTCTGGCTGCTTGTTCCATACTCCCACCACCCTTTGTGTGAAAAGGTTACCCCTCAGATTCCTATTTAATTTTTTCCCCTTCAACTTAAACCTACGTCCTCTGGTCCTCGATGCACCCACTCTGGACAAGAGACTGTGCATCTACCCGATCTATTCCCCTTAAACACCCGTATAAGAGCACCCCTCATCCTCCTAGTGGGAGGTGAGGTCCCAGGTGGGACTAGCGTAGATGGGACATGTTGGTCAGTGTGTGCAAGTTGGGCCAAAGGGCCTGTATCCGTGCTGCACGACTCTAAGACTCTATGTTCAAAAGTCCACATACTCGGCTTTTTAATGACTCACAATTCCTTGGAGGACATATAGTTGCCCCACCTGCATCTTAAATGGGCAAACCCCTTATTTATAAACAGTAATCATAACAATATGGGCGGCACGGTGGCTCAGCGGTAGAGTTGCTGCCTTACAGAGCCAGAGATGCGGGTTCGATCCTGGCTACGGGTTCCGTCTGTACGGAGTTTGTACATTCTCCCCGTGACCACATGGGTTTTCAATTGACTACGGTAACTGTAAATTGTCCCTAATGTGTAGGTGGACACCAAATGCTGGAGTAACACCGCAGGACAGGCAGTATCTCTGGAGGGAAGGAATGGGTGGCGTTTCGGGTCGAGAGCCTTCCTCAGGCTGAAGAAGGGTCTCGACCCGAAACATCACCCATTCCTTCCCTCCAGAGATGCTGCCTGTCCCGCTGAGTTACCTCAGCATTTTGTGTCTAACTTCGATTTAAACCAGCATCTGCAGTTCCTTCCAACACCTGTTTTTGTCACCAAAGTGGATAATCTCACATTTATCCACATTATACTGCATCTGCCATGCATTTGCCCACTCACCCAGCCCATCCAAGTCACCTTGCAGCCTCCTAGCATCCTCCTCACAGCTAACACTGCCCCCCAGCTTAGTGTCATCCTCAAACTTGGAGATGTTGCATTCAATTCCCTCGTCCAAATCATTAATATATATTGTAAATAGCTGGGGTCCCAGCACTGAGCCTTGCGGTACCCCACTAGTCACTGTCTGCCATTCTGACTACTGTATCTTAAAAAGTTACCCCTGACTCTCAATCTTAAGAAGGGTCTCGACCCGAATCGTCACCTATTCCTTTTCTCCAGAGATGCTGCCTGACCCGCTGAGTTACTCCGGCTTTTTGTGACTATTCCCGATGGATACAAGCCTAGCCTGCCAAACGTTTCATTGTGAACTCAGTCCGCTATTAGTTTAATAAACTTATTCTAACCAGCTTTATACTTCCTTAAATAAGGAGTTTAAATTCCTGTGCATAGTGCCTTGGATATGGTCACACTACTGCCCTGTCTAATTGAAGCGTAATAGCCCTGTCCCACGGTACGAGCATTCCAAGAGCTCTCCAGAGTTTGCCCTGATTCGAACGCAGAGATTTACGGTAATGGCCACTCGTCAGTACTCAGGGCTCTCATGGACATTTTTCAACGTGTTGAAAAATCTTCGCGAGTCTTCCCATGCTTACCTGCCGTTAGCGAGTCTTCCCGAGTACCTGCCGTTAGCGCTAAGAGACGTCCCCGAGCTCCGACGTACCCGCTACGTTCATTCTCCGTGCTTACCATGAGTTTGATTTTTTTTAAACTCGGGAGAGCTCTTGGAATGAACTCGTACCGTGGGACAGGGCTTTAACTCTCAAGAGTCAAGAGTCAAGTATCAACAGTCAAGTCAAGTCTAGATTTGCCATAGGCACCTGAGCAGAACAATGAAATTCTTACCTGATGTAGTTTATAATTACCCAATGATTTGGCCTCCACAGCCGTCTGTGGCAATGAATTCCACAGATTCACCACTTTCTGGCTAAAGAAATTCCTCCTCATCTCCTTTCTCAGGGTGGCACGATAGCATACCCGGCAGAGCTACTACCTTACAGCACCAGAGACTGGGGTTCAATCCTGACTACGGGTGCTGTCTGTATGGAGTTTGTACGTTCTCCCCGTGACCTGCGTGGGTGTACTCCGGGTGCTCCGGTTTCCACCCACACTCCAAAGACACACAGGTGTGTAGGTTAGTTGGCTTGGTAAAATTATAAATTGTCCCTAGTGTGTGTAGATAGTATTGGTCTGCGGGTAACATGAGGGGGAACTTCTTTACTCAGAGAGTGGTAGCGGTGTGGAATGAGCTTCCAGTGGAAGTGGTGGCGGCAGGTTCGTTGGTATCACTTAAGGATAGTATTGGTCAGCACGGGCCCGGTGGGCCAAAGGGCCTGTATCCGTGCTGTATCTCCAAACTAAACTAAACTAAGCATCAAGAGTCTGAAGAAGGGTCTCGACCCGAAACGTCACCCAGTCCTTCTCTCGAGAGATGCTGCCTGTCCCGTTGAGTTACTGCAGCATTTGTGTCTATCATCGGTTTAAACCAGCACTTGCGGTTTCTTCTTACACAAGAGTCTTCAAGAGTTTAGTTGCCGTTGTGGGCCCCGTAGCAGAAGCGCCCAAGTTGCGGGGCCTGGAAACTGGAAGTATCCTGAGCTAATTCTGCTACCACCATCATCTATTGCGACAAGTGATGGCTTCAACCGATTGTCGCCGGAAGCTTGCGTCCCTTTCAGGACGGACGATCACAGCGAGTTCAACGTTTGTAACAAGATGAACACGAAAAGCCGAAGATTGGCCCCTTGGAGCAGAACAATGAAATTCCCATAAATCCCCAATGACGTGGCCTCCACAACCGTCTGTGGCAATGAATTCCACAGATTCACCACCCTCTGGCTAAAGATATTCCTCCTCTCCTTCCATCTGAAGGTACGTCCTTTTATTCCAAAGCTGTGGCCTCTGGCCCCAGACTCACTCGTGGAAACATCCTCTCTGCGTTCCGCTCTGTCCAGGCCTTTTTCCATTCAATAAGGTTCCTTCTAATCTCTAGCGAGTACGGGCCCAGAGCCATCAAGAGCACATCGTATGTTAACCTCATCATTCCTAGGATCATTCTCATCAACCATTAAAAGTGAGGAACTGTTACTTCCACAATAGACAAAAAGTGTCTTTCAAATCCGTTTGCCACCAGGCAGTAAGTGACCGGCTGGGCGCCCTCGTTATTAAACAATTGGTCTTCTATTGATATTGATAAATGCCTCAAATGAACAGCAGTGTAAGCAGCGTAGGACAAAGGGACATTGATTCAGAGAGTGGATGCAAGGGACAGACCCCCTGAGCAGAGCTAACATTTGGCTGGGGATACGAGTCAGCCTGCAAACTCATTTGCAGCACAATTGGTTTCAACTGAAAATGTCCTTGCTTGCTTCAATTCTACCATGGCTGTGGCAATTTTGTTTTAAACCTTTATTCTCCTCAGAGGTTTTCCCTTTCATTCCTGACATCTCCCTCTTCTACTAAAGGCATCTTGCTGATGTAATAACATCTCAGCCATGATCACATTGAATGGCGGTGCTGGCTCGAAGGGCCGAATGGCCTACTCCTGCACCTATTGTCTATTGTCTATTGCCTATTGTCAAGTAGCTATCCTAATATCTGCGTGCGCGGACTCAGTGGGGTGAAGGACCTGTTTCCACGGCCTATCTCTAAACTAAAGTTAAGGGACAGAAGTTTAGGGGTAACATGAGGGGGAACTTCTTTACTCAGAGAGTGGTAGCGGTGTGGAATGAGCTTCCAGTGGAAGTGGTGGCGGCAGGTTCGTTGGTATCATTTAAGAATAAATTGGATAGGCATATGGATGAGAAGGGAATGGAGGGTTATGGTATGAGTGCAGGCAGGTGGGACTAAGGGAAAAAAAAAAAAAATTGTTCGGCGCGGACTTGTAGGGCCGAGATGACCTGTTTCCGTGCTGTAATTGTTATATGGTTATATGGTTAAACTAAATTAAACCTAATGGTATGAACATTGAATTCTCCAATTTCAGATAACGAACCGACTACCAATCCCCGTCTCCCCCCCCCCCCCCCACCCCCCTTCCCTGTGCTCCACTGGGTTTCACACCCATCTCTCCCCTTCCCCCTCCCTCTGACCCCTTCCACCTACATTCCTTCCTCTGGCTTCACAATTTACAACTCTAATCCCGCTGAGTTACTCCAGCATTTTGTGTCTGCTGGTCATTATTTGTTTTTTTATCCAAACTTCCCTGCTCCTCTTGAGATGTTCCCGTTATTAGAGGGCAGGGAGAATTAGCCCCGGAGCAAAGCACACAGACACTGTCTGGCTGGGCTGACGAATGGAGGAGGCCAGGGAAATCCTTGTGAATGAGGGTGTTAATTTGAAATAAGGAGAGGGAACCTTGCTGAGTGATTTATGGGCCTCTGCATTGGGAATAATTTAACGTGAGGTCTTGGCTCTGGAACCAATTATTAGCAGAAATTATTAACGCTACACATAAAAGTTGTTTATTTTAGGAAGTTTAACTACACTGTTAAGAGAAATTACTCAACATTGACATGGAACAACTCTGCTAAATCAATATTGTTTTCATTATTATGTAATATGATTTGTGGTTTTTCCAGTAGCACTGCAGAGTGAGGTGTGATTTGTTGTTGACAGTGTGAAGTGCGAATGTAACACAAACTAGTTGTCCCATTTCATATTGTAATGTAAGCTTAATGTTAGGAACATATTATTCTCTCTAACTCTTGGACAGGAGACTCCAGAAGTGTCAATACAACAACGTCAGCAAGACAAAGGAGATCGTGATCGACTTCAGGAAGTGAAGCGGTTCACATGCCCTGGTTTGCATTGACGGCGCGGAAGTGGAGATGGTTGAAAACTTCGAATTCCCGGGAGTAAATATCACCAACAACTTCCCCTAGACCACCCATAGTGAAGCAACAACCCAGAAAGCACACCAAAGTCTCTACTTCCTTTGAAGGTTTAGGAAGTTCGGCATGTCCTGAGCAACTCTCACCAACTTCTACAGATGCATCTGTAGAAATGAGCAATTATCATTGGGGGCTCGTCCGGGATTTCAAAAGACCCCCAAACACAAGTTTGCGATCAAGGGTGTTGAGCTGTTTTGATCGCGAGTGCAGAAATTGGGCCCACTGTGTGTTTTTCGCATTGAATTTCGGCACTCCATGAGTCGGAGCAGATCGATCATTGAAACGGCTTGGGAAACGGTCTAATCGAGATCATTAGGACAGAGTCTAGCAAGCATGGGATAGTGGTTAGCACACCTTTGGGTTGGAGGCCCATAAAAGCAGGCTGGGGTTAGAGGCCCTGCTGGGGTTGGGTTAGAGGCCCTGGTGGGGTTAGAGGCCCAAACTGGTCATAGTTGGGCAGACTGCAGCTTCCTTTAACGAGAGCCAAACGCGCTTCATCGGGCGAGGAGTGGCCCAGGGTTAGACTTGGTATCCGAATTGGTGGGGTATTAAAAGACAGGTCTTGCCTTCGATCGGATCATCACCGGGAGCGCGAATTGAAATGGTGCGCTTCGAAAAACGGCATTGATAATTCACAGCGTGAAGCGGCTAGGCACTGGATCCTCGGTACTTAGCACAGGGTGTGTCTGTGTCTAGGTATCTGAGTCTCTCCCTGAAGTGATGGACGAGGAGCTTCGAGAAGGTACCAGGCTTGGATGGACTGGATATAGATTGGCCGGAATACTCTAGTTTGTTCAACAATTTAATTGGGCAATTTGAGCTGATTCGAGAGCCCGCGTAGTAAGAGAGATGCGCACTAAAAATTAGGGGATCGAGTTCGAGTACGAGTCTATATTTGCAGCGAAATTTACAAACACTGGATTTCATATTGAAGTTCTGCGTAAGGTGGGATTCGAATTCCTGTATATAGAACTTCGGAGTTGGTGCATGTACGTGATCGATTCCGAATAGCGGTTGATCAACAGTGAATAGTAACCTGAAGGAGGGTTTCGGCCCGAAACGTTGCCTATTTCCTTCGCTGCTGCGCCCGCTGAGTTTCTCCAGCATTTTTGTCTACCTAGTGAATAGTAACCCTCTGGTTGACTAGTACCTGATAGCGAAGAGTGCCTGAGAGATGGGAACCTGATTTACTTGATGAAAAGTAATCTGAATAGCGAAGGGTACCCCTAATTCTATCGAACTTAGAGAGGAGGGATAGAGGTCCGCCTATAGAAGTCCAGTCTTAGCAGAGGGATAGTAACATTCGGGAGGAAAAGTAATCATTTAGGGAATAGTACCCCTCAGCAAAGAGTGCACTAGGAAGGGGAACATTTTCGGTATTAGAGGGGGCGGTTCACTGCGTGGTCACGGCGTGACACGGCATCAAGATCAAGTTTCCGTGAATTATGCACTAGTTCTTTAAATCATTTTGTAAATTGTAAAAAATAGCTTTCCGTATTGTCATAGGATCTGGATTTTGTAAATATTCTCTGTTTGTTAATACATTTCGAGTATTTAAAAGTTAAGATTTAGATTGTGTTAAGTCCGTGGACCATCATTTGTATTGCTGCTTGTATTACTGATTTAAAACTTGAAGCGAGAGTGTGTTTAAGTTAGATATTCGTAGTGTTTAAGTTAGATATTCGTATTTGTTTAAGATTGTTTTGTAAGAAGCTGAATCGGGGTGGTTTGATCAGGGGTTGTACTACTTCGATTGCTGCGTCGGGGGAGGAGTCATCCTGCTGATTGATTGTGCCACGAGGAGGATTGATTAAAGTGGGGTTTACTGGATGATTATAGTTTATATTGGGGTGTGTTTCGGGTTATTGATAATCGGGGAAATATTTTCGTTCTTAGTTATAGTCTTGTTAGCATGGTTTGGGTTCATTTGTTTGTGCCAGCTTAAAGTTAATTAAGCAAGAGAGGGAGACTGCTGCGTGAGAGACTGCTGCGTGAGAGACTGCGAGTGGGAGTTAGACCCTTTGTTTGAAAGTTTGGAATTGAATGCAGCGATTGCGATTTAACTGATAACAGAGTTGGGAGAGACTGAATAGGAACGAGTGGTTTGAATAATTAAATTGGGAGATAGATGAAAGGAGGCGATGGCTGGAGTGGGTGTGAATCGATAAGATCGCTGACCAAATTGTGGGAGAGATTCCATTGACCCTGGAGTCTGGGAAGAGTAGTGAGAGAAAGAGGTGTCAGTGTCTGGAACCTTTATTTTGCAATTTGTGTTTTGTCCATTGTTCCGAGATGGGGAATGTCTCTGAGAAGGATCGATCAAACAGATTGGAAAGCCCGATAAGGATAATTTGCGGGGAGCTTCAAAATGAGGCGGATAGACTGCGGGGATTATCGGGGAAATTAAACGCACTTTTGAAAGACCAACTTCGGCCATTGAGGGGAATAAAGGCTTTAATGGGGATAAAATATATAGAGGCGATCGTTAGTAATTATGGGAATAGTGAAGAATCAAACGAGTTAATCAGATGTGGAAGGTATTCTTCACTAAAAGAAATATAAAGAAATAAATTGTTTTACTGTCCACCCTAAGAATGGCGGCTTGTAAATTGGGAATAGGAGAAGATAATAGAACTGATCCTTCTCAGAACATTTCAGAGCGGGGACAAGGAGAATTCAGAGCGGGGACAAGGCGGTCAGGGTGGCACAGGGGTAGAGTTGCTGCCTTACAGCAAAATGCAGTGCCCGGGTTGGATCCCGACTACGGCCGCTGTCTGTACGGAGGTTGTACGTTCTCCCCGTGACCTGCGTGGGTTTTCTCTGAGATCTTCGGTCTTCAGTTTCCTCCCACACTCCAAAGACGGTTTGCTGGTAAATTGGCTTGGTTAATTGGCTTGATAAAAATATAAAATTGCCCAAGTTGGCGATATACAGAGTATTGCCCTGCCGACTGCAAAATTCAGAAGGTTCAGAAGGAATTAATAAGCCAAGGGAAGGAGCAGGAGCAAGAGCAGGAGCAGGACCAGGAGAGAGTGTCGCCTTTCGGAAAAGGAGTCTGCTGAAACGGCTCTTAAAGGGAAGGTGCTGATGGAAATTAAATCGGGTAAATTGGATAAGAATGAGAAAGAGTCTGCACACCTTGAAGGGAATTACATGCCAAACTGGACAGAGTTCTTCAGAGTAGATATGGAGGCACAGTGTCCCTCACAGAACTCTCATGTTTCCAATTCAGAGGTACCATGCGCAGCTTGCGAGCAGGGCACACGGGAGGAGTCAACATTAACTTTGGCTCCTTCCCCTAAATTTGAATCTAACATAGAAACATCATGTCTCTCCTAGGATTGCCCCACGGGTGGAGGTTAATAGGGGAAACCAAGGAGCTAGAAAGAAGACTTCATCCACATGGGTGCCGAAATTGATCAGTGATTCCACTAGTGAAAGCGTAAAAGAATCCTTCTTGAAGTACAGGGATAAAACAAACAGCCTTTCGGGGGGTGAGATAAGTGGAGAATATGGATGGATTGGTCCGGAAATAAATAATGTCACCACGGAAGAGAATTTAGTAAAAACTCCCCGTAGACAATGTGTTTGTAGGGAGATGCTGGCATCAGGTATAAATGTTCCCTAGACCACAGACAGTCAGACAGCCTGGTTCAACGGCAGCCCGGAGATTAGACATTCGAATAAAATAAATAAGAACAAATGAGGATAAGGAGGAAGAAGACCTCAAGGCCTGGATAGACCTCCCATTTACAGAACCAACCTTTCCTAGGGTTGGCTGGCGAAGTTGTAGAGCAATCTGGCCCGATCAGTGTTTTAGTTGTGGGGGACTAGGGCACTGGGGTCGGTCGTGTCCCATGAGAGAATATCATCAGGAAGGAAGGGGGCAGAGATGGAGGCCATAGGGTCATGGAAACCGATGGATTCCAAGAGGGCACTGAGGCATCTGTGACCCTGAAGTTAGAGGACGGGGACACTAGCAGGGGGATCAGGGGGAAGGGACATTCCAACAGTCCAACCCATTTCGGTAGCCCTGACCTGCCAGTTAGCAGCAGTGCCATCTGATAAAATTAAAAGGCGTCCTCACCTGGACTAAGGAACTGTACCGTACATTAAACAGGAACATCACCCCTTCCAAATAGGAGAAGATGCATCAAATCTCAGAGAACTCTCACTAAAGGAGGAAGTACGACAAGGAAACATAGTAGCGAGCACAGGAAGAGATAACAACTGAGGAATGGAAATGGCACTAGGGAGAGAATAGACAAGAGACAACAGACAATAGGTGCAGGAGTAGGCCATTCGGCCCTTCGAGCCAACACCGCCATTCAATGTGATCATGGCTGATCATCCACAATCAGTACCCCGTTCCTGCCTTATCCCATATCCCCTGACTCCGCTATCTTTAATAAACTTGACTTGACTTGACTTGACTTTAAGAGCCCTATCTAGCTCTCTCTTGAAAGCATCCAGAGAACCTGCCTCCACCGCCCTCTGAGGCAGAGAATTCCACAAACTCACCACTCTCTGTGAGAAAAAGTGTTTCCTCATCTCCGTTCTAAATGGCTTACTCCTTATTCTTAAACTGTGGCCCCTGGTTCTGGAAGAAAAAAACTTACCATGCAGGAGGAATGGGAGTGGGGGAAAGAAGATATTGAACTTGCTGAGTTTTGTGCCTGCAGGACAGTATGTCAACAAGAGACTGTCTGGGGAGTGAGGTAAAAGAATGCACAGACCCCTAAGAACAGGAAGAGACAGCAAAGGTAATGTAGCTCCCCAGAAAAAGATGACCAGCAAGAAGAATTGAAACTGTCCTGCCCCTTTAAGACATTTGGGAAGTCCAGCAGGCAGAGCCACATGGTCCTCAGTATCTCCACTCCCTAGTAACCAAAACCATCATCAGAAAGGAGGAAGAAAATGACCTACCCTAGTGCCCAGCTTTAATATCATCTAGCTACTGAAGGAATAAAAGGAAGGAGAAAAAGGACACTTTAATCATCTTTGAAAGAAACAACACTGATGACTTATAATGACTTCTGAGACAAACCTCACTCTAAAGGACTGACTTCAAATAAAATATTTATCTGTGGTTTGGGGTAGAATACCTGAATTGCGTCCAAATTATGGGGTTTAAAAATAAACTTATAAATTTTGGATTCGGTCTCGAAATTGTAGTGTGATGAATTGGAGGGACTTTAAAAATTTACAAGACTTGGAATAGACTTGTGGAATCTGACAGGACTAATTGGAGTTTGATAATTATCAGGCATTGATATTATCTCGTCCTCAGGAAGGCGGACAAAGATGGGAAGGATTGTTCAAAGGGCATCAAGTAGGATGGAACTTGGGAAGATCTGGTAACTTGGAATTAGTCAAGTCAAGTCAAGTCAAGTCAAGTTTATTTGTCACATACACATACGAGATGTGCAGTGAAATGAAAGTGGCAATGCTCGCGGACTTTTGTGCAAAAGACAAACAACCAAACAACCAAACAAACTATAAACACAATCATAACACACAGATTCTTTTACATAATAAATAATGGAAGGAAAAACGTTCAGTAGAGTTAGTCCCTGGTGAGATAGGCGTTTACAGTCCGAATGGCCTCTGGGAAGAAACTCCTTCTCAACCTCTCCGTTCTCACCGCATGGCAACGGAGGCGTTTGCCTGACCGTAGCAGCTGGAACAGTCCGTTGCAGGGGTGGAAGGGGTCTCTCATGATATTGTTGGCTCTGGAGTTGCACCTCCTGATGTATAGTTCCTGCAGGGGGGCAAGTGAAGTTCCCATAGTGCGTTCGGCCAAACGCACTACTCTCTGCAGAGCCTTCTTGTCCTTGGCAGAGCAATTCCCAAACCAGATGGTAATGTTCCCGGACAAGATGCTTTCCACCGCCGCTGCGTGGAAGCACTGGAGGATCCTCGGAGACACTCTGAATTTCCTCAATTGCCTGAGGTGGTAAAAAATTATTTAGGGAATATGAGAAAATAATTCAAATTGAGAGTAAAATTGGAATTAAACTTGGAACTTGAAATGGGAATTAGAAGTGGAATATAATTGGACATGGTCAAAAGAGGAACTGTGAGCAACAGGATTTCCCTTTGAGAGACCGGATTAAGAAATATTCAGTAGTTGAGAACTGTAAAAACGAGAACCCCTAGACAACGAACAAAGCCAATAGAATAAAAGCGGGAACCCCTAGACAGAGAACGGTCAACATAGTAAAAAGCTAAGATAGTAATAGCCAATAGAGTAGAGGACCAACAATCACAATACAATACAATACGGTTTTATTTATCACATTGCACATAAAGTGCAAGTGAAATGAATTTGAAAATGAACACAGTGAAGATTTAACATAGTAACTAGTTACTATAGTAAAGAGTGCATACGTAAATGAGAGAAAATGGAGGAGAGACTTGGTTAACTGTAGGGGAAGCTTGGATTGTATTGGGAATGGCAGAGCCAATGTGGTATTCGCCTGATGGATTTGAATTGTTTAACCCTTGATGGTAAAGAGGCTTACTCAAGGTGGAAAGAAATTGTCCCTGGATTTGGCAGAGATAGATAGATTCTTGATTTGTATGGGTGTCAGGGGTTAGTTGGGTAGACTGATGGGACTGAGGGCTAATATATCCACAGGGCTTGATGGTCTGCAACTCAGGGTATCTAAGGAGGTGGCTCGAGAAATAGTGGAATTATTTTCCAATGTTCGATAGATTCAGGATTAGGTCCTGTGCATTGGAGGGTAGCTAATGTTATCCCATATATTAAGAAAGGAGGGAGAGAGAAAACAGGTAATTATAGATCAGTTAGCCTGACATCGGTGGTGGGGAAGATGCTGGAGTCAATTATAATTATAAAAGATGAAATAGCAGCACATTTGGTTAGCAGTCACAGGATCGGTCCGAGTCAGCATGGATTTACGAAGGGGAAATCATGCTTGACTAAACTTCTGGCAGTATTTGAGGATGTAACCAGGAAAATGGACAAGGGAGAGCCAGTGGATGTAGTGTACCTGGACTTTCAGAAAGCCTTTGTTAAGGTCCCACATAGAAGATTAGTGAGCAAAGTTTGAGCAGATGGTACTGGGGGTAGGGTACTGACATGAATGGAAAATTGGTTGGCAGACAGGAAACAAAGAATGAGGATTCAGAATGGCAGGCAGAGACTAGTGGGGTACCGCACGGCTCAGTGCTGGGACCACAGCTATTTACAATATACATTAATGATTTAGATGAAGAGATTAAAAGTAACATTAGCAAATTTGCAGATGACACAAAGCTGGTTGGCAGTGTGAACTGTGAGGAGGATGCTATGAGGATGCAGGGTGATTTGGACAGGTTGGGTGAGTGGGCAGATGCAGTTTAATGTGGAAAATGTGAGGTTATCCACTTTGGTGGCAAGAAAAGAAAGGCAGATTATTATCTGAATGATAGGTACACAAAAAAGCTGGAGAAACTCAGCGGGTGCAGCAGCATCTATGGAGCGAAGGAAATAGGCAACGTTTCGGGCCGAAACCCTTCTTCAGGCTGAATGGTGTCAGGTTAGGAAAAGGGGAAGTACACCAAGATCTGGTAGTCCTTGTACATCAGTCACTGAAAGTAAGCATGCAGGTACAGCAGGCAGTGAAGAAAGCAAAAGGCATGTTGGCCTTCATAACAAGAGGAGTTGAGTATAGGAGCAAAGAGGTCCTTCTGCAGTTATACAGGACCCTAGTGAGACCACACCTGGAGTATTGTGTGCAGTTTTGGTCTTCAAATCTGAGGAAGGACATCCTTGCTATTGAGGGAGTGCAGCGTAGGTTCACCAGGTTAATTCCCGGGATGGCGGGACTGTCATATGTTGAAAGAATGGAGCGACTGGGCTTGTATACACTGAAATTTAGAAGGAATCTTATTGAAACATGGAAGATTATTAAGGGATTGGACAGGCTTGAGGCAGGAAACATGTACCCGATGTTGGGGGAGTCCAGAACCAGGGACCACAGTTTAAGAATAAGGGGTAGGCCATTCAGGACTGAGGTGAGGAAAAACGTTTTCACCCAGAGAGTTGTGAATCTGTGGAATTTTCTGCCACGGAAGGCAGTGGAGGCCAATTCGCTGGATGTATTCAAGAGAGAGTTCGAATTTAAGACATGGAATCAAGGGAAGAGGGGAAAAAGCAGGAAAGGGGTACAGCCATGATCATATTGAATGGCGGTTCTGGCTCGAAGGGCCGAATCTCCAACTCCTGCACCTATTGTCTATGTTTCTATGTTTCTATGTTTCTATGCCCTACGGAGTGTTCCAAGCATTTGCTGTTTTTATTTCAGATTTCCAGCATCTGCAGTTCTTTTTCATTTCATTCTTTAAACCCCACTGAACACCAATGGTTAAATTATGAGGGGAAGGCGGGAGCAATTACTTGGTTCAGGAATGTTTGTCTTATGAATTTCCACGTTAACACCTCTTACTCTCGAGTGTGTGCCGTCAATTTACAAAGCCATTTTTCACGTTAACAAATATTTCACCGCCCTTCACTTGTCGCACATTCCTCTCACCCCTTGCCACGTACTAAATGTTGTTGAATGGTTTTCGAATGGAATCCATCTTTTCTTCCGCTGAGGATTAGCTAATATAATCTTGAGTACAAGTCCGCGTATTCTCAAGGAGTAAGGAATGTTGCGGTTGAAGACGCTAAGTGGTACTGATGATAGTTGTGCAATAACAAGGAACTGCGGATGCTGGTTTATGCCAAAGATAGACACAAAATGCCGCTGACCCGAGTAATTCAGCGGGTCAGGGGGCATCTCTGGAGAAAATGGATAGATGGCGTTTCGGGTCAGTACCGTGAGAGGGTCTTTAGTTTAGTTTAGAGATTCAGCATGGAAACAGGCCCTTTGGCCCATCGAGTCCATGCTGACCATTGATCACCCGTGTAAATAAGACATATACACGGCATGTAATCTGAGATCATCTTTAATCCACATACAGACTTAACAGCACAGTAGCATATTAGTTGTCACTGCATCCTGACTGCTACCCGAACTGCGTAGCATAGGAAGTGGGTGTTAATATAAATGATATAGTAAGGTGGGGTTAGTGATGCTAACCTATATATGATTAGTTGTCATGCATAAACCAATCTACAACCCCTTCCCCATAATTCTAGGTTATTCCACTTCTCACCTACTGCATGTTCACAGAAGCCAATTAACCTATAGACTTGCATGTCTTTGGGATGTGGGAGGAAACCGGAGCACCCGGAGGAAACCCAGATGGTCACTGGGAGAACGTGCAAACTCCATACAGGTGACACCATAGTCAGGATCGAACCCAGATCTCTGGCACTGTAGGACATCGACTCTACCGCTGCACCACCTTACATGTTCTACCGTGTTGTCCAGAGATTGTACATTGGCCTGAAGG
Source organism: Amblyraja radiata (assembly GCF_010909765.2). Lineage (NCBI taxonomy): Eukaryota > Metazoa > Chordata > Chondrichthyes > Rajiformes > Rajidae > Amblyraja > Amblyraja radiata. Next base: position 101,011,401 of record NC_045961.1, read on the forward strand.
ATGCTGCATGGTTACATACATCCATGCTTTAGTCTTACCTGAAGGCTTGTCCAATGCCTCCAGGTACAGTCCTTATGTTCTCCAAAGGTTGTTGGCCAAATGTAAACACTCATAGTGTCACAGAGGTATACAGCAAGGAAACAGGCCCTCTGGCTCAACTTGAGCATACTATCCAAGATGGCTATCTAGTTTAGTTTAGAGATATAGTGTGAATACAGGCCCTTCGGCCCATCAGGTCCACTACGAACATCAATCACCAATTCACACCAGTTCCATGTCATCCCATTTTCTCATCCAAATATTGTGTTCAGTTCTGGACACCATGCTATAGAAAATATGTTGTCAAGCTGGCAAGGGTACAGAGAAGTTGTACAAGGACGTTACCAGGGCCAGATGTTCTGAGCTATGAGGAGAGGTTGAGTAAGCTGGGACTCTATTCCTTGGAGCGCAGGAGGGGTGATCTTATTAAGGTGTATAAAATCATGAGAGGAACAGATCGGGTAGATGCATAGAGCCTCTTGCCCAGAGTAGATGAATCGAGGACCAGAGGACAGAGGTTTAAGGTGAAGAGGAAAAGATTTAATAGGAATCTGAGGGGTAATGTTTTCACTCAAAGGAGGTATTTGAGGCTGGGACTATGCCAACATTGAAGAAACAGTTGGGCAGGTACATGTATAGGACAGGTTTGGAGGGATATGGATGAAACGCGGGCAGGTGGGACTAGTGTAGCTGGGACATGTTGGCCGGCATGGGTAAGTTGGGCCGAAGGGCCTGTTTCCACGCTGTATCACTCTATGACTATGACTCTATCTGCTCCTTACACACTGGGGCCAAACCCGCACGTGTGGCCTATCTGTGAAGTATCATGAGACCTCTGCCTGTGTTAAATGGCCCTATATAAATGCAATCTCTTGTTGCTGTCAGTAAGTATTGCGTTAAGTATTGGCGGTGCTGGCTCGAAGGGCTGAATGGCCTCCTCCTGCACCTATTTTCTATGTTGAAACATTTCCTGTGCTCGTCACAAAAGTACTCTTTCTCCTAATGAGAAGCTAATGTGTTCAATCCCCCTTCACGGGAAGATTTTACAGTGGAGTTACAGTATTTGTGATATGTTTAGAGATACAGCTCGGAAACAGGCCTTTCAGCCCACCGAGTCCGCCCCGACCAGTGATCCCGCACAATAACGCTATCCTACACACACGAGGGACAGGTTTACATTTTAATACAAACCTGTACGTCTTTGGAGTGTGGGAGAAAACCGAAGATCTCGCAGGTCACGGGGAGAACATACAAACTCCGTACAGAGAGCACCCGTAGCCGGGATCGAACCCGGGTCTCCGGCGCTGTAAGCGCTGTAACTGTACCGCTGCGCCACCGTGCCGCCGTGATGTGTGGCTCTCCCAAAACATTTACCGTGACACGTGCAACCTTTTTTTTGAACTCTGCGTTCACAGACTGGATTTGTAAACCGGGGACTCTTTAGAAAACCAATGAAAAGCAGATGTCCCAGATACTGACTGACTATCAGGAGGTGAACGTGATGTTTTCACTTGAAGGCCTTGATGCACATTAACCTGAAGCTATGTATGTTAGTTATTATCAAAAATGCACTTCACCATGAATTATTATTTCTCCTTCCTGATATCCGCTTGCAGACTATATTTGGAACAGAGTCTTTTATAACCAATAACCATATAACAATTACAGCACGGAAACAGGCCATCTCGGTCCTTCTAGTCCGTGCCGAATACTTACTCTCACCTAGTCCCATCTACCTGCACTCAGACCATAACCCTCCATTCCTTTCCCATCCATATACCTATCCAATTTATTTTTAAATGATAAAATCAAACCTGCCTCCACCACTTCCACTGGAAGCTCATTCCACAGCTACCACTCTCTGAGTAAAGATGTTCCCCCTCATGTTACCCCTAAACTTCTGTCCCTTAATTCTCAAATCATGTCCTCTTGTTTGAATCTTCCCTACTCTCAATGGAAAAAGCTTATCCACGTCAACTCTGTCAATCCCTCTCATAATTTTAAAGACCTCTATCAAGTCCCCCCTTAACCTTCTGTGCTCCAAAGAATAAAGACCTATCTTGTTCAACATTTCTCTGTAACTTTGTTGCTGAAACCTAGAGCTGGGGAATTTAGATTCACAGGACAGTGGCTTAAAGTGAGAAGAGGCAAACGTCATAGGGAACTGAGGGACATTATTTGTTTCCATTCAGAAAGGGTGGGGTGATCTTATGAAAGCTGTATACGATCATCACTGAATCTTTTACCCGGAGTGGGGGAATCGATATCCAGGGACAAGGGTTTAAAGTGAGTGGGAAATTTTCTTAATAGGGATCTGAGGGGCATTTTTTTTTTCACTCACAAAGGGTGGAGTGATCTTATCGAGGTGTCTGCAACAATGGTTGACATGAATGAATAGTCCTTTGCTCAGGGTAGAGGAATCACGAAACAGGACATAAATTTAATATCTAACCTGACTGATAAGGAAAGGAATAGCTGTTAATAGTAACATGAGATTTAATAGGAACCTAAGATTCATATGTGATAGGAGTAGAATTAGGCCATTTGGCCCATCAAGACTACTCCGCCATTCAATCATGGCAGATTTATCTCTCCCTCCTAACCCCATTCTCCTGCCATCTCCCCCTAACCCCTGACACCCGAACTAATCAAGAATCTACAGTATCTATCCCTGCCTTAAATATATCCACTGAAATCTCAAATCAGCTCAAATCTCACTGTACCAATTGGTGCATGTGACACTAAAGGAAACTTGAACTTGAACTTGAACTTGACTTGGCCTCCACGGGCTTCTGTGGCAGAATTCCACAGATTCACCACCCTCTGACTAAAGAAATTCATAATTTCCTTCCTAAAAGAACGTCCTTTAATTCTGAGGCTATGACCTCTAGTCCTAGACTCTCCCATAGTGGACACATCCTCTCCACATCCACTCTATCCAAACCTTTCACTTCGTACGTTTCAATGAGGTCCCCCCTCATTCTTGAGGCCCAGTGTTGTTAAACGCTCATCATATCTGCGTGTATGGAACAAGTTATCAGAAGAGGGTTTATTTTTATTGGGATTGTTGGTGAGTGAGCGGAGGGCTGTACTTTTATCGGCGTTATTTTATCGGGGTTGAAGAAGGGTCTCGACCCGATACGTCTCCTATTCCTTCGCTCCATAGATGTTGCCTCACCCGCTGAGTTTCTCCAGCATTTTTGTCTACCTTTAAGTAGACAGAAGTAGTTGAAGTAGGTACCAAAACAGCATTTAGAAGATACTGAGGCAGATGGGAAAGGTTTAGGGATATGGGCCAAACATGGGCAAATGGGACTAGCTAGGGGATCTTATTTAAACATATAAGATTATTAAGGGTTTGGACACGCTAGAGGCAGGAAACATGCTCCCGATGTTGGGGGAGTCCAGAACCAGGGGCCACAGTTTAAGAATAAGGGGTAAGCCATTTAGAACGGAGATGAAGATACACTTTATCTCACAGAGAGTGGTGAGTCTGTGGAATTCTCTGCCTCAGGGGGTGGTGGAGGCCGGTTCTCTGGATATTTTCAATCGAGAGTTAGATAGGGCTCTTAAAGATAGCGGAGTCAGGGGATATGGAGAGAAGGCAGGAACGAGGTACTGATTGGGGATGATCAGCCATGATCACATTGAATAGCGGTGCTGGCCCGAAGGGCTGAATGGTCTACTCCTGCACCTATTATCTATTGTCTATTATCTATTGTCTATTGTCTATTGTCTATTGTCTAGCCAGCTAGCCAGCTGACTACATGGGGAATTAGGGGTGGGCACCAGTTAATGGGAACAGGGAGTGTTAGAGTTGCCACTGTAAGTCGAAAATTTGCCATATTAACTCTGTTTCTCTCTCCACAGATGCTGACTGACATGCCCAGAATGTGCCCAGCAGTTTATGGTTTAGTTTTGGGTTCATAAGATCATATTGTTTTTGATTTTTATAGATTAATTATAATGTTGATGAAAACCAGCAAGGATTTCAGTTGCTAAATGGTCGACTTGTGTTCCTGTAATCCTGGTCTAGCATCCACTGGAAGATAGACACAAAATGCAGGGGTAACTCAGCGGGACAGGCAGTGTCTGTGGAGAGAAGGAATGGGTGACGTTTCGGGTCGAGTCTGAAGAAGGGTCTCGACCTGAAATGTCACCCATTCCTTCTCTCCAGAGATGCTGCCTGTCCCGCTGAGTTACTCCGGCATTTCATGTCTATTTTCGATTTGAACCAGCATCTGTAGTTCCTTCCTGTACACTCACATCCATTGGGTTGAATACTGTACATTTTCTCCTCTGTTTTAAAGCAACATTTCAAGTCGAGTCAAGTAAAGAGAGTTTAATGTCATGTGTCCCAGATAGGACAATGAAATTCTTGCATTTGCTGCAGCACAACTGAATATTGTAGGCATAAATACAGATCAGATCAGTGTGTCCGAATACCAAAAATATATATAAACACACATCCATAAACAGATGCAATGCAAGTGCCTGTTATCTATATTACTAAAAGTCTGATCTTGACCGCTTTTGGCCCACTGTGCTGCGATTTCCGAGAGAACGCAGCTGCCTACGGCCGTCATTTTTGGCCACCTCGCTCAGAGCCTTCCTCCGCCTTCCTGGACCGGAGGATTTTTCCTATCGATGACAAATCAGAGAGAAATTAATGTTTAAAAAGAATTCACCATTCTCTCTGCTGCCCCTGCTGGAGGGAGGGGGAGGAACTATAAAACCAGGATGTGGTGTGCCTCACTCAGTCTCTGCAAGATGGATGAAGCCAAAGGGTCACGTCTCTCTGAGCTCTGAATAACATTGAACACATGTCTACTCAACTGTGAGTCCCCTTAATGTGGTTTGAAAATGAAAATATGGTTTGTTTGAAGTAAAAAGACGCCGCCTGCAAATGGTTGTTTGGGTGCTTTGCCAATGTTAAAAGGCACTACTCACTGCAAATAGTGGCTTGGGTGCTTTGGCTTGAAGTTGAAAGGCACTACTTACTGCAAATGGTGGCTTGGGTGCTTTGGCTTCAAGTTAAAAGGCACTACTTACTGCAAATGGTGGCGGGTGCTTTGGCTTGAAGTTGAAAGGCACTACTTACTGCAAATGGTGGCTTGGGTGCTTTGGCTTGAAGTTGAAAGGCACTACTTACTGCAAATGGTGGCTTGGGTGCTTTGGCTTGAAGTTGAAAGGCACTACTTACTGCAAATGGTGGCTTGGGTGCTTTGGCTTGAAGTTGAAAGGAACTACTTACTGCAAATGGTGGCTTGGGTGCTTTGGCTTGAAGTTAAAAGGCACTACTTACTGCAAATGGTGGCTTGGGTGCTTTGGCTTGAAGTTGAAAGGCACTACTTACTGCAAATGGTGGCTTGGGTGCCTTTTGCTTGAAGTTGAAAGGCACTACTTACTGCAAATGGCGGTTTGGGTGCTTCGGCTTGAAGTTAAAAGGCACTACTGCAAATGCACTTCCTGTTTGCACTGTATATTGATTTTAGATATAACGCTAGGACTTACGGCTGTGATTTTTGGCCATCTTACTCAGTCCCCCTCTGCTCAGCAGGTGCAGAGGATTCTTCCCATCAATGAAAAATAAATGTGTTATTAGTGTTTAAAAAATGTTGAGAATCTCTCTCCTGTCAATCACGCCATGAAGGCCACACCTTTTCCGGTGGGAGAGGGAGGGGTTATAAAACCCGGAAGTGTGGGTGTGGCTCAGTGTCTGCATGATGGGGGAGGGAGAGTTCACGACTCTGTCTGAGCTGTGAATCAACTGAACACACTGAATGTCTACTGAATGTACCTTCGATTTTTCAGCATCTGCAGTTCCTTCTTGAACACGAATATCCACTGAACTGAGTTTGGTGTTTTGTGTGGTTTTATGGTGGTTTCACCCTGCATTAAATGGTATGAAGCTGCATTTGAATTTGGTGGCCTTGCACCATGCTTGAAATGGAATGAAACTGCACTTGAATTTGGTGGCCTTGCACCCTGCTCAAAGTGGTAAGAAACTGCACTTGAATTTGGTGGCCTTGCACCCTGCTTGAAGTGGAATGAAACTGCATTTGAATTTGGTGGCCTTGCACCCTGCTTGAAATGGAATTTCAAGGAATAGCCGTGAGTCAACTGCCAGCCCACCAGCCATGAGTGAGTGAGCTGCCAGCCCAAGAACCCATACCAGCGCTCCAGAAAGCCCCCCCACTGGCCACCAATATTGGAATTGGTGGAGAGGTGGAATATTGCGTCGGGGGACCAGCCCTCCCGTGTGAACATGGGACCCAACGGGTCCCACTTAGTCTAGTAGTTCATAGTTTGTTTGAAGTTGTGTTTAATAGTCTGATGGCTGTGGGGAAGAGGCTGTTCCTGAACCTGGATGTTGCAGATTTCAGGCTCCTGTACCTTCTACCTGATGGCAGCGGAGAGATGAGTGTGTGGCCAGGATGGTGTGGGTCCTTGATGATTCTGACAGCCATTTTGAGGCAGCGACTGCGATAGATCCCCTCGATGGTAGGGCAGTCAGAGCCGATGATGGACTGGGCAGTGTTTACGACTTTTTGCAGCCTTTTCTGGGTGGTCTCTCGTGGCGTCCCTGGGCACCATCTTTTAAATCGGCACCAGTTGTGGAGAAGATCTAGTCCACAGCCAACGGATTCTCTCGAGGGCATATCGTGTTTCGTCGGCACCGGTCTGAGATCGCTGGGTTCAATATAAACCCAGTTAAAGTACGCAATCCAGGATAAACACACGGTTACAGCCCAGGGCTGCTTCTCCTGTTGCGAGCTCCTCTAAATGGAGGGTTGAATGGGGCATTATAACAAGGAGATAGAAACATAGAAAATAGGTGCAGGAGTAGGCCATTCGGCCCTTCAAGACAGCACTCCCATTCAATATGATCATGGCTGATCATCCAAAATCAGTACTCCGTTCCTGTTTTCTCCCCATATCCCTTGATTCCGTTAGCCCTGTATATCTAACTCTCTCTTGGAAACATCCAGTGCATTGCCTTCTGCGGCAGAGAATTCCACAGTACCGTACAGTAAGGGGGGGGATTTTTTTTTGTTTTGGAAAATGTGAAACAAATGGGTGAAGTGTGAAGTGAGCATACATTAGCGTGTAGAAAGCTGCACCAAGAGCCAAATATCCACGCACACTTCCAGCGAGGCTCCAAACACATTGTAAATCCAGAAGTGATAAGGAGAATTGCCATGGAAACGTTGCATGGAGCGGGATAGAGCTGGCGTCCGTGGACAACACGGACAATTGTTGAAACAGCAGGAGGACATAAAGAACTCGACTCAAACGGAGTTTTGTTTTCCTGTCTGACCTGAGTATTATTTCAGCTGCTCACCTTGACTAGCAGGGAGAGCTCCATCGCACACCTGAGCCAACAACATCCAACTTCGGGCGCCCACGGTGGTGCAAGGGTGGCCACGCTGGCGCAGCGGTAGAGTTGCTGCCTTACAGAGCTTGCAGCACCAGAGACCCGGGTTCGATCCTGACAACAGGCGCTGTCTGTACAGAGTTTGGACCTTCTCCCCGTGACCCGCGTGGGTTTTCTCCGAGATCTTCGGTTTCCTCCCACACTCCAAAGACATACAGGTTTGTAGGTTAATTGGGGCTCGGTGTATGTGTTAATTGTCCCTAGTGTGTGTAGGGTAGTGTTGATGTGTGTGGATCGCTGGTCGGTGCGGACTCGATGGGCCGAAGGGCCTGTTTCCATGCTGTATCCCTAAACTAAACTAAACTGAACTAAACTAAGAACTAGCAAGACATCCAACAGCAGTTAACAAGACATCCGGGAGGAGCTACCCAACAAATCCAATAGGAACTTTAAACACACCCCATGAGTCATAAGGTCATCACTGATGGGAGTAGAATTAGGCCATTCAGCCCATCAAATCTACTCCGCCATTCAATCATGGCCAATCTATCTCTCCCTCCTAACCCCATTCTCCTGCCTTCTCCCCATAACCCCTGACACCCACGCTAATCAAGAATCTATCTCTGCCTTAAAAATATCAATTGACTTGGCCTCCACAGCCTTCTGTGGCAAAGAATATCATAGATTTGCCACCCTCTGACTATAGAAATTCCTCCTCATCTCATTCCTAAAGGGACATCCTTTAATTCTGAGGCTATGACCTCTCAGTCCTAGACTCTCCCACTAGTGGAAACATCCCCTCCACATCCACTCTACCCAGGCCTTTCACTCTTTGATTCGTTTTAATGAAGTCGCCCCCTCATCCTTCTAAACTCCTGCGAGTACAGTCCCAGTGCCGACAAACGCTCATCAAATGTTAACCCACTCATTCCTGAGATCATTCTTGTAAACCTCCTCTGGACCCTCTCCAGAGCCAGCACATCCTTCCTCAGATATGGGGCCCAAAGTTGCTCACAATACTCCAAAAGCGGCCTGACCAGCACCTTATAGACCCTCAATAGGAGCTATCAACACCTCCAATAAGAGATTTCAGCGCATCCAATTGGAGCTATCAATCGGAGGCAATTTTTTTAAAGTGCCAGGGTGAGACCACATGCAAACTGGAACAGTACCTCACATTAGAAACATAGAAAATATGTGCAGGAGTAGGCCATTCAGCAGAAATTCTGAGCATGAAGAAGATTGAAGGGATCTTCCCCGACTATGATTTTCACATTTCAAATTTATACCCTTATATAGAATATACAACATAGAACATTGGAGACATGGCAGGGCAGCGGTAGAGTTGCTGCCTCATAGCGCCAGAGACCCGGGTTCGATCCTTACTGTCTGTACGGAGTTTGCACGTTCTCCCTGTGACCTGCGTGGGTTTTCTCCGAGATTTTCGGTTTCCTCCCACACTCCAAAGACGTGCAGGTTTGTAGGTTATTTGGCTTGGTGTAACTGTAAAATTTTCCCTAGCGTGTGTAGGGTAGTGTTAATGTGCGGGGATCGCTGGTCGATGCGGACTCGGTGGACCATAGGGCCTGTTTCCACGCTGTATCTCTGAAACTAAGATGCTGCCTGACCCGCTGATTTACTCCAGCACTTTGTGTCTATCTTTGGTATGAACCAGTATAAAGGGCCTGTTTCCACGCTATATCTCTACTTCCTGAGAAGATTACGGAGAGTCGGTTTGTCAAGGAGGACTCTCTCTAACTTCTACAGGTGCACAGTAGAGAGCATGCTGACCGGTTGCATCGTGGCTTGGTTCGGCAACTTGAGCGCCCAGGAGCGGAAAATACTACAAAAAGTAGTAAACACTGCCCAGTCCATCATCGGCTCTGACCTTCCTTCATCGAGGGGATCTATCGCAGTCGCTGTCTCAAAAAGGCTGGCAACATCATCAAGGGCCCACACCATCCTGGCCACACACTCATCTCCCTGCTACCTTCAGGTAGAAGGTACAGGAGCCTGAAGACTGCAACAACCAGGTTCAGGAATAGCTACTTCCCCACAGCCATCAAGCTATTAAACCTGGCTCGGACAAAACTCTGAACATTAATAGCCCATTATCTGTTATTTGCACTTTATCAGTTTATTTATTCATGTGTGGTTATATTTATACAATGGTATATGGACACACTGATCTGTTCTGTAGTCAATGCCTACTATGTTCTGTTGTGCTGAACCAAAGCAAGAATTTCATTGTCCTATCAGGGACACATGACAATAAAACTCTCTTGAATCTTGAATCTTGAACTAAACTAAACATAGAACAGTACAGCACGGGAACGGACCCTTCGGCCCACAATGTTTGTGATGAATAAGATGCCAAGTTAAACTGGTTTCATCTGCCAGTACATGATCCATATCTCTCGAATCCTTGCACTTCCATGTGCCTGTTTAAAAGCCTCTTAAACATCACTATCGTATCTGCCTCCACCACCACCCCTGGCAACGCGTTCCAAGCCCCCGCTACTCTCTGTGTGAAGACATTTGCCCCACACATCTCCATTAAACTTTCCCCCTCTCACCTTATAGCTGTGCCCTCCAGTGTTTGGACATTTCAACCCTGGGAAGAATGTTCTGACTGTCTACACTCTCAATGCCTCTCATTATTTCATATACATGAGTCCAAGTCTTCCCTCAACCCCCCGACGTTCTGGAGAAAACGATCCAAGTCTGTCCGACCTCAACACTGTAGCTGAAACCCTCTAATCCAGGCAACATTCTGGTAAACTGGTAAATCCAGACGAATCTCCTCTGCACCCACTTCAAAAGCTCCGCCTCCATCCTGTCCTGGGATGACCGGAACTGCAGGCAATAGTCCAAATGCGGCCAAACCAACGTCCTCTACAGCAGCGTCATCTCCAACAAATGCTTTCTAACACAAGGAAAGGACGAGCAATTTTGTGCATCAGGTACATTGTATGTAGAGCAGGAGGGGAGGAGGAGCAAAATAAAGAAATGCATGCGGTAGGAATAACTCTGGCATGTGTATATGTGCATGTGTGTACAGGGGTGGAGGGGGTGTGGAGCGGGGGGCGCATGGAGGGTGGAAGGGGGGGTGGAGGGAGGCGGGTGGGGGGGTGGAGGGGGAGTGAGGGGGGTGAGGGGTTGTGATAGGGGTTGATTTGTGGTAGGGGGTGGGGGGTGGGGGAATGTGAGTTGTTTTGGTGGTATTTATGTTTGTTGTTGTTGTTTATAATGGGGTTTTATTTATTTTTTGTTTTTGTATATTCTTTTAAGTTTGGTTTAGTTCGTTTTTAACCTTTTTTTAACTCTTTCCTCCTCGGAGATGCACCTTTTTCCGTGTCGTATCTCCGTCCGCGATGCAGCCTAACATCATGGAGCTGGTGGCCTCTGGCTGGGGATCGACTTCGGGAGCTCCAACCGCGGGAGGCTGTGGACTTTAACATCGTGGAGCACACGGACCCTTGGTTAGGGGCCCACTTCGGGAGCTCCAACCGCGGGAGGCTGTGGACTTTAACATCGTGGAGCACACGGTCCCTTGGTTAGGGGCCCACTTCGGGAGCTCCAAAGCCGCAGGAGCTTCGACGTCCCCGACTACGGTTGGTTCGCCTCCCCCGACCGGTGGAGAAAAAGTAGGAAAGAAGATAGAAACATAGAAACATAGAAACATAGAAGATAGGTGCAGGAGTAGACCATTCGGCCCTTCGAGCCTGCACCGCCATTCAATATGATCATGGCTGATCATCCAACTCAGTATCCTGTACCTGCCTTCTCTCCATACCCCCTGATCCCTTTAGCCACAAGGGCCACATCTAACTCCCTCTTAAATATAGCCAACGAACTGTGTGGCCTCAACTACCTTCTGCGGCAGAGTTCCAGAGATTCACCACTCTCTGTGAAAAATACTTTTCTCATCTCCGTCCCAAAAGATTTCCCCCTTATCCCTAAACTGTGACCCCTTGTCCTGGACTTCCCCAACATCGGGAACAATCTTCTTGCATCTAGCCTGTCCAACCCCTTAAGAATTTTGTAAGTTTCTATAAGATCCCCCCTCAATCTCCTAAATTCTAGCGAGTACAAGCCGAGTCTATCCTGTTCAATAAGTCCTGTCCATCACAGTGGGGAATGTGGAGCAGCTGGCTGTGGTGGATGTTTATGGTAAATATTTACGTGGTTGTGTGTTTTGTTGCATTTTTGGTATGACTGTATGACAAATCAAATTCCTCGTATGATTTACATATTTTGTTTTGTTTTCATACTTGCCTAATTAGATCATTTACAATTGCAATTAGTGTGTGTAGAATAGTGTTAGTGTGCGGGGATCGCTGGTCGGCATGGACTCGGTGGGCAGAAGGGCCTGTTTCTGTGCTGCATCTCTAAACTAAACTAAACTAGTGGACAGGAACGGGCCCTTCGGCCCACAATGTTTGTGCTGCTCATCACACCAAATTAAGCTGATTTAATCTGCCTGTACATGATCCATATCCCTCTATTCCCTGCACTTCCACTTGCCTATCTAAAAGCTTAAATGCCACTATCATATCTGCCTCCACCACCACCACCCCTGGCAGTGCGTTCCAGGCCCCCACCGCTCTCTGTGTAAAAAGAAATCGCTGGTCAGCACTGACACGGTGGGCCGAAGGGCCTGCTTCTCGAAACTAAACTAAAACAGATTGCAAGTCATGTAGCAGAATCACGCAGGTATTCCCTCCATAGCCTCATTGATGAACTGTACACTGCAAGGGCCAGGAAGCGAGCGGGCAAGATCATCTCTGACCCCTCTCACCCTGGCCACAAACTCTTTGAATCACTTCCCTCTGGAAGGCGACTCCGGATTGTCAAAGCTGCCACAGCCAGACATAAAAACAGTTTTTATCCACGAGTAGTTGCTCTACTCAACAGCCAAAAATCTGTAGCCTCCCTTTGATCTGGTATTTTGTTGGTTCACATGCTTGTTCAATGGTGTTTTATCATTAATGTTTTATTATTATTAATGTTTAGTGTTTTCTGAGTCACTCATAACTGTCACTGTATGTCATGTTGTTACTTGTGGGCGGAGCACCAAGGCAAATTCCTTGTATGTGAATACTTGGCCAATAAACTTATTTACTTACTTACTTAGGTGGCGTGTTTATAATTGCCCAACTTTTGAACCCACGCCAAGTGTTGAAAGTATTCCCAACTCCTTGACAGCAGAACAGTTGCCTGAGCAGGCGTCGGTGGCCCTGGAAGGTTATATTGTTGCTGCCTGCGGAGGCGGCAATATTAGCCGCGTGTGGAGGTGATTACAGGAGATCGGGCTTCGCTGTGCTCTGATGAGAATGCCAGGGGAACTAGTCAACCCCAGTGCCTGTGTCAGCCTTAATATACATTTGGAGGTCCAGAGGTTAAAGTTTTCAATCCTAAGCTGTTCCAGATGCCGGCCCGTGTGCAGGTTTGTGCAACAAGGGCCATTTCTTTTCTGTCAGGATGGTGAGTGGAACCGGCAATGATCAGATGCAATTTATCCGTCGTGAAGGAGAGTTTTGCCAGCTGCAGCACTGCGACGTCATCGGTGTAACATACTTTCCACTAAACCAGGTGCAGAGAGGGGGATGAAATGGTTGTGATGTTTTCGAGGCATTAACATTTCACTTTGGCCATTGGTACAGTTTGATGTACTTCCTTATTACTTACCGAATAGTGAAAGGCCTGGAAAGAGAGGACATGGTGAGGATGTTTCCACTAATGGGAGAATCTAGGACTAGAGGTCTGAATTAAAGGACTTTCCTTTATGAAGGAGATGAGGAGGAATTTATTTAGTCAGAGGGTGGTGAATCTGTGGAATTCTTTGCCACAGAAGGATATGGAGGCCAAGTCAATGGATATTGTTAAGGCAGAGATTGATAGATTCTGGATTAGTAACGGGTGTCAGAGGTTATGGAGGCAGGAGAATGGGGTTAGGAGGCAGATCAGCCATCATTGAATGGCGGAGCAGATTTGATGGGCCGAATGGCCTGATTCTCTTCCTATCACTTCTGAATAACGTACTTTCCACAAAACCAGGTGCAGAGAGGGAGAAGAAATGGTTGTGATGTTTTCGAGGCATAAACCAGTCTTGTTGAGTCCTCCTGTATCCACTTATCACTTTGCCAGGCCGTGTCCCACCCGCATCTCTCTTCCAGCTTTCTCTCACCCATTACAATCAGTCTGAAGCAGGGTCCAGACCCAAACCATCGCCTATCCATGTCCTCCATAATGGATTGGAAAGGAATACTTCATTGCCACATGTGACAAGGCACAGTGAAATTATTTGCTTGCACCCCCAAGGTATACAAATAGTCACCTATTAAGGGCGCAGACACCGTTACAAAGTATCCCACGCTGGGTCCTCCTTAGATGCTGAAACAAGCAACTGCAGATGCTGGTTTATACCAAAGATAGACACAAAGTGCTGGAGTAACTCAGTGGGTCAGGCAGCACCTCTGGAGAAAAAGTCTGTGAGACGTTTCAGGTCAGGACTCAACTTCAGAACCTCTTCAGTTTGAAGAAGGGTCCCAACTCCAAACATCACCCAGTCTTCTCCTCCAGAGATGTGGTCATACCCACGGAGTGACTCCAGCACTTTATGTCTATCTTCAGTTTAGTTTAGTTTAGTTTAGCTTAAGTCTGATTAAGTGCTTTGTATCTATCCTTCATAGATGCTGCCTGACCTGCTGAGCTACTCCAGCACTTTGTGTTCTTAGCACACTTATATCAGGCAAGGAATCAGTTAAAGGGCATAGAACAAGCATGGCATAGAACAAACAAGTCTGAAGAAGGGTGTCGACCCGAAACATTACCTATTCCTTTTCTCCGGAGATTGTGCCTGACCCGCTGAGTTACTCCACCTTTTTTGTGTCTATCTTCGGTGTAAACCAGCATCTGCAGTTCCTTGACCCTCCCCTAACATCAGTCTGAAGAAGGGTCTGGTCCCGAAACATCACCCATTCCTTTTCTCCGCAGATGCTGCCTGACCGTGCTGAGTTACTCCAGCATTTTGCGGCTATCTTCAGTGTAAACCAGCATCTGCAGTTCCTTCCGACACATCGAACAAGCATGTCAATGGCGTGTTCCATTATCCCAACTTGCCATTTGTTCCAATGTGACTTTAAATGGAAAGGTACTCATTAAACGTGCGTACGCTAGTTATCCTGTTGCAAGCTGACGTGGGAGTGAGAGAGAACTGGAGCCATGTGTGGAGTTTATTACAACAGACAGCGCAGAGTGCCAGCTCGCCAACTTCATGAATGGACTTCTGTTCAGTTCAAGTGTTACTGATGCAAGGTGAAAAGTGGGCAAGGGTAACGGATGGAAATTTTCCGTCAGTCCTTCAGCCACACTTTCCCCTTACAAAACCACTGCATTGCCTGCAAAACAAAAAGACTTGTTATCCCAGATGCAACTGCGGCTATTTTCAGGGACAGTTTCTTCACGGCTGTTATCAGGCAACTGAACCGTCCTATCACCAACTGGACCTGCCATCTACCTCATTGCAAACCTTCAAACTATCTTGAATTGGACTTTATCTTGCACTAAATGTGATTCTCAATATCCTGTATCTATACCCTGTAGACGGCTTGATTGTAATCATGTATTATTGGGGAAGTCCAGAACAAGGGGTCACAGTTTAAGGATAAGGGGGAAATCTTTTAGGACCGAGATGAGAAAAACATTTTTCACACAGAGAGTGGTGAATCTGTGGAATTCTCTGCCACAGAAGGTAGTTGAGGCCACAGTTCATTGACTATATTTAAGAGGGAGTTAGATGTGGCCCTTGTGGCTAAAGGGATCAGGGGGTATGGAGAGAAGGCAGGTAGAGGATACTGAGTTGGATGGTCAGCCATGATCATATTGAATGGCGGTGCAGGCTCGAAGGGCCGAATGGCCTCCTCCTGCACCTATTGTCTATGTTTCTATGTTTCTATTGTCTTTTTGCTTACTGGATGGCACGCAACAAAAATGGTTTTCACGGTACCTCAGTACACGTGACAATAATAAATTAAACTAAACAAAACTCGACCTGAAACGTCACCCATTCCTTCTCTCCAGAGACGCTGCCTGACCCGCTGAGTTACTACAGCATTTTGTGTCTACCTTCGATTTAAACCAGCATCTACAGTTCTTTCCTAAACTAAAATTAACAAGGACACAAAGTGGTGGAGTAACTCAGCGGGTCAGGCGGTATCTCTGGAGAAAAAGGAATGTTTTGGGTTGGCAGCCTTCTTCAGACTCCCGACCAGAAACATCACCCATCCTTTTTCTCCACAGATGCTGTTTGAACCGCTGAGTAAACGGCCTGTCCCACGAGCATGCGACTGCATGCGGCAAGCGCGAGCTAACGTGGTCGCTTGAGCCGTACGGCCTCGCAGGGCCGGTCCCACTTCGATCGCCGGAGCCGTATGGAGTTGTGCGGAGCTGGTCCCGACATCGCGCGGGGCTCCGAAAAACTGACCGTGTTCAAAAATTCCGCGCGGCAACGGCTTGCCGGCCCGCAGCCGCCTCGACGCCGAACGCACCGCCTCGACGCCGTGCGTCATGCGTGAACTTCCCGCGGACTTCGCTCAAACTTCACGTCACTCACTCGACCTCCGCGCGGCCCCCGCTTCCGGTTTGGTCGTGCTCGCCGCATGCTCGTGGGACAGGGCCTTTACTCCAGCACTTTGTGTCTGTCTTTGGTATAAACCAGCATCTGCAGTTCTTTGTTTCCAAACTTTAGGGGCTGTCCCATTGTACGAGGTAATTCAAGAGTTCTCCCGAGTTTCCCCTGATTCGAACTCGGAGATTTACGGTAATAGCCGCTCGTAGGTACTCGGGGCCATCTTGGACATTTTTCAACATGTTTAAAAATCTTCACGAGCTTACCGCGTTTCCCGAGTACCTGCCGTTAGCGTTACGAGCCGCTAAGAGACGTCCCAAGCTCCGACGTACCCGCTACGTACATTCTACGTACTTACCATGAGTTTGATTTTTTTTTAACATGGGAGAGCTCTTGAATTACCTCGTACAGTGGGACAGGCCATTAACCTAAAGTAATCTAAATTAAATTAGTGAACTAAAGTAAACTGTAAACTAAACTGTAAACTAAACTAAACTACACTCTATAATGTTCTCACGAGCAAAGGGCCATTTTTTAAACGGAGTAATAAGCTTTTGGATGCAATTACTGAGAAATTGACTGTAAAGACTGGGCAACACAGCTCATTATGTTCCAATGCCGTTATATGGCTTCACATACCATGCAGACAAACAATGGATCAGTGTTCTTGTATACATTCTAAGTATAACAAGGCTACTGAGCAATGGTACGCCTCTGAGTCCCTAGAGCAGTTACCTTACTCGCTGGTGGAAACTGAGCCAACGTGGTCGATCAAATCCAATGAGAATTTTAGTCACTTTGCATTTAAAGCAACAAACTATAGACGGTGTGGATAAATTGAACATAGAGGATGTTGCCAGGATTATAGAGGGCCTGAGCTATAGCAAGAGGTTAAGTGGGCTACAACATTATTCCTTGGAGTGCAGGAGATGGCTTGGTGTAAGTATAAGTTGTCCCTAGTGTGTGAAGGATTATGTTAATGTGCGGGGATCGCTGGTCGGTGCAGACTCTGTGGGCAGAGGGGCCTGTTTCCGCGCTGTATCTCTAAACTACACTAAACTGAACAAAGATGTAATCTGTAGGAAGGAACTGCAGATGCTAGTTTGGAATGAAGATAGACACAAAATGCTGGAGCAACTCAGCAGGACAGGCAGCATCTTCAGACTGAAGAAGGGTCTTGACCCAGAACGTCACCCATTCCTTCTCTCCAGAGATGATGCCGGTCCCGCTGAGTTACACCAACATTTTGCATCTATTAACGATGTGATAAGGTCATAAGTTATAGGAGCTGAATTAGGCCATTTGGCCCATCGTCTACTCTGCTATTCAATCATGACTGATCTATCTCTCCCTCCTAACCCCATTCTCCTGCCTTCTCCCCATGACCCGTGACATCTGTAGACCGTGACCCGTAGCATGAAGCAGAAGGGTGGTACACTGCCTGATGGCGAACAGAGTCTGGCTGATGATCTGAACAGATTTTTCAACAGATTTGACTGCCCCACACCACCCCAGCCTCCCCACCTGGTCTGCTGACCATTGCTGCTTCCTCTCCACCTCCCCTCCCTCTCTCCAACACTCCTGAGAT
This sequence comes from Amblyraja radiata, assembly GCF_010909765.2. Lineage (NCBI taxonomy): Eukaryota > Metazoa > Chordata > Chondrichthyes > Rajiformes > Rajidae > Amblyraja > Amblyraja radiata. Next base: position 101,029,038 of record NC_045961.1, read on the forward strand.
GTCACCTGTACGGAGTCCCCTCTTCCCACCTCCCACTCCACCAGCAGCCCCACCTATGACTCTTCATACTGCTCAGGTCAAGTTGATGCTGGACAGACTGAAGCCAGGGAAGGCAGTGGGGCCCGATGACACCAGCCCAAGGCTACTGAAGACTTGCTCTTCAGAGCTGTGTGGTATCCTAACACACCTGTTCAACCTGAGCTTGCGGCTACAGAAGGTCCCAAGGCTGTGGAAAACATCTTGCCTGGTACCTGTCCCAAAGAAGACCCATCCCACTCACCACAATGACTACAGACCAGTAGCGCTCACCTCACATATTATGAAGACATTTGAGAGACTTGTCCTCTTCTACATCAGGACTAGTGTGTCAAATCAAATGGATCCTTTACAGTTTGCATATCAGCCCAACATCAGTGTCGATGATGCCCTCATTTACATGCTGCAGAGGGCGTACACACATCTGGACATCCCTGATGCATCTGTAAGGATTACATTCTTTGACTTCTCAAGCGCCTTTAACACAATTCAGCCCCGACTGCTAGGGGAGAAGATGGAGAAGATGAAGGTGGATCCATCACTGGTACTGTGGTGTTTGGATTACCTTTCCCTCAGACCACAGTACGTGCGCCTACAGAACAATGTCTCAAGCACCATCTTGAGCAGCACAGGGGCTCCACAAGGAACTGTGCTGGCTCCATTCCTGTTTACCATCTACACAGCGGATCTCCAATATAACACCAACAGCTGCTTTTTGCAGAAATGTTCAGATGACACAGCTGTTGTCGGCCTCATCAAAGGGGGCAATGAGGAGGAGTATAGAGACATAATAAGCAACTTTGTGGAGTGGAGTGCACACAATAACCTCCATCTTAACACCACAAAAACCAAGGAGATAGTTGTGGATTTAAGGAGGGGGAGGAGGAGGACTCAAGCAACACCAATCACCATTAAGGGCACTGAGGTGGAGGTGGTCGCTAATCACAGGTACCTTGGGGTGCAGCTTGACAGTGAGCTGAACTGGAAGTGTCATATGGAGGCGGTGTACAGGAAGGGACAAAGCCGACTGTATTTTTTAAGGAGGCTGAGGTCATTTAACATCTGCCAACCCCTACTGTGCAGTGTCTACCATTCAGTGGTGGCCAGTGCTCTGTTTTTCTGCTGTGGCCTGTTGGGGAGATGGCGCCCGCATAGCGTACAAAAACAGACTGGACAAGCTGATCAGGAAGGCCGGCTCAGTGGTCGGGGCTGAGCAACGAACGGTCCAGCAGGTGGCAGAGGCCAGAACTCTGAACAAACTGGGTTCAATAATGACCAACCCCACTCACCCACTCCATGCCCTGAAGGTGATCAAGAGCAGGAGCTTCAGTCAGAGACTGATTGCACCAATGTGCAAAACTGAGAGATATAGGAAGTCTTGTATACCAGCTGCTATAAGGTTTTACAATGCACAAAAATAACTTTGCACTTTGTTTAGTTTTCATTCATTGTATTTTAACTTATTAAGTATGGAAGCTATCTGAGGAAATGTGTGGTGTTATGTCTGTCTTGAAGCTGTTGTGGCATTGTAATTTCCTGTAAAGGATTATTAAAGGATCTATCTATCTATCCATACTAATCAAGAATATATCTATCTCTGCCTTAAAAATATCCATTGACTTGGCCTCCACAGTCTTCTGTGGCAAAGAATTCCACAGATTCACCACCCTCTGACTAAATAAATTCCTCCTCATCTCCTTTCTAACGAAATGTCCTTTAATTCTGTGGCTATAGCATCTGGTCCTAAATTTAAATTTAAATTTCTTTATTTATATAGCACATTTTTAGTCAACTTGCATTGACCCCAAAGTGCTTCACATAATTACATCCACACACACAGGCAAAGGTGGGTGAAGTGTCTTGCCCAAGGACACAACGACAGTATGCACTCCAAGCGGGGTTCGAACCAGCTACCTTCCGGTTGCCAGCCGAACGCTTAGCCCATTGTGCCATCTGTTGTCCTAGACTCTCCCACTAGTGGAAACATCCTCTCCACATCCACTCTAACCAGGCCTTTCGCTATTTGGAATGTTTCAACAAGGTTCCTCTCCCTCATCCTTCTAAACTCGAGCGAGTACAAGCTCAGTGCCGTCAAACGCTCATCTTGAGCGTTTCAAGAAATGTAATCTCTTGAATTCTGCTTCTGAAATTGAACCCAACCAAAGGCAGCTTCGGAAGCAAAGTTTATTACAAACATTTCCAATGCGCCCAGTGCACTTCCTATTTTTAGCAAGGTGGTCAAATTTATCAAGCCGCAAAGCAAATAATTGACTAGTTTTGTTGTAATGAAAGTAATGCTACACCAGTAATTCATCAGGGCTTTTCTCAGAATGAAAGAGAATGCCTTCGGAAAGTTGGGCAGAGTGTTAAAGGAACAGGGAAAATATGCAGGCAACTTGGAATTAAATATTTAAACCTAAATGGGAGGTGGGAGGTCAGGAATTCACCACATCCAGGATGACAATAACATACCAATGGATCATAGCCAGCTAAATAACGGGATTTCACGTTTGAGAAATACTGAATCCAACATATAATGACAATGCAAGGATGTGAGGTGGACAAAAATGCTGGAGGAACTCATCTACGGAGAGAAGGAATAGGCGACGTTTCGTGCAGAGTTTTGGTCTCCTAATTTGAGGAAGGACATCCTTGTGATTGAGGCAGTGCAGCGTAGGTTCACGAGATTGATCCCTGGGATGGCGGGACTGTCATATGAGGAAAGATTGAAAAGACTAGGCTTGTATTCACTGGAGTTTAGAAGGATGAGGGGGTATCTTATAGAAACATATAAAATTATAAAAGGACTGGACAAGCTAGATGCAGGAAAAATGTTCCCAGTGTTGGGTGAGTCCAGAACCAGGGGCCACAGTCTTAGAATAAAGGGGAGGTCATTTAAGACTGAGGTGAGAAAAAAACGTTTTCACCCAGGGAGTTGTGAATTTGTGGAATTCCCTGCCACAGAGGGCAGTGGAGGCCAAATCACTGGATGGATTTAAGAGAGAGTTAGATAGAGCTCTAGGGGCTAGTGGAATCAAGGGATATGGGGAGAAGGAAGGCACGGGTTATTGATAGGGGACGATCAACCATGATCACATTGAATGGCAGTGCTGGCTCGAAGGGCCGAATGGCCTCCTCCTGCACCTATTTTCTATGTTTCTATGTTTCTATGTTTCAATGAGAAAGAAACCTGTACTAGTCTTTCACTGACTGGATAGCACGCAACAAAAAAAGCTTTTCACTGTACCTCAGTACACAGGGCAATGAACTAAGCTAAACTAAACTAGACTAAATCTTTCCCCCCTCACTTTAAACCTATGTCCTTTGGTTCTTTGTTTAAGAAGGAACTGCAGATGCTGGAAAATCGAAGGTACACAAAAATGCTGGAGAAACTCAGCGGGTGCAGCAGCATCTATGGAGCGAAGGAAATAGGCAACGTTTCGGGCCGAAACCCTTCCGGGTTTCGGCCCGAAACATTGCCTATTTCCTTCCGGGTTTCGGCCCGAAACGTTGCCTATTTCCTTCGCTCCATAGATACTGCTGCACCCGCTGAGTTTCTCCAGCATTTTTGTGTACCTTCCTTTGGTTCTGTATTTCCTTATTTTGTGTAAAAGAGATGCATTGGAAATTGAAATTGAAAAAGACATGCATTGAAAATTCCTTGTGTCTGCCATTCAATGGAAGGGAATATAATTTGGAGTTGATTTGAGACCATATCACTGTTTCTACTGAGTTGCATATCAAAGTATGCAAGTGCGCTGTCTATTATATGATATACTGTATGTTTGGACCTACACACACAGTGCTTGCATTGAAATGTGAGTAAGTGTCTATATTGAGATACAACGTTTTGCAAACTGTACATTGAAAGGGTGGAAATGAGCCAAGTGAATGGACAGGAAAGAGAATAAGGCTCTGTTTGTTTGGGTTTATCGGGATTGAACGGATGTCAACCCTGTTCGTAGAAGTCATCCGATGCTGTAAAACATGGACAAAGAAGTCTTTAGAGAAGACACAAGGAACTGTTCAAATTCAGGGAGAGTTTCTTCCCAGCTGTTATCAGGCAACTGAATCATCCTATGACCAACTAGACTGCAGTCCTGACCTACCATCTACCTCATTGGAGACCTTTGGACTTTCTGTAATTGGACTTTACTGGGCTTCATCTCGCGCTAAACATTATTCCCCTTATCTTGTATCTTTACATTGTGGATGGCTTGATTACATAGAAACGCAGAAAATAGGTGCAGGAGGAGGCCATTTGGCCCTTCGAGCCAGCTGATATAACATGATTCATTGTGATCATGGCTGATCATCCACAATCAGTAACCCGTGCCTGCCTTCTCCCCATATCCCTTGACTCCACTAGCCCCAAGAGCTCTATCTAACTCTCTTTTAAATTCATCCAGTGAATTGGCCTCCACTGCCCTCTGTGGCAGAGAATTCCACAAATCCACAACTCTCTGGGTGAAAACATTTTTTCTCATCTCAGTTTTAAATGGCCTCCCCTTTATTCTTAGACTGTGACCCCTGGCTTTGGACTCGCCCAACATTGGGACCATTTTTCCTGCATCTAGCTTGTCCAGTTCTTTTATAATTTTATTTGTCTCTATAAGATGCCCTCTCATCCTTATGAATTCCAGTGAATACAAGTCTAGTCTTTCCAATCTTTCCTCATATGACAGTCCCGCCATCCCGGGGATTAACCTTGTGAACCTACGCTGCACTGACTCAATAGCAAGGATGTCCTTCCTCAAATTAGGAGACCAAAACTGCACACAATACTCCAGATGTGGTCTCACCAGGGCCCTGTACAACAGCAGAAGGACCTCTATACTCTCATTATGAAGGCCAACATGCCATTAGCTTTCTTCACTGCCTGCTGTACCTGCATGTTTACTTTAAGTGGTAGAGGAGTCTTTACTCTGGGGAGGGGGTGGTTTGGATGGGAAGGGACGAATTGGCCAGGGAGTTGCGGAGGGAACGTTCTTTGTGGAATGCGGAAAGGGGTGGTGATGGGAAGATGTGGCTATTAGTGGGATCCTGTTGAAGGAGGCGAAAATGTCAGAGGATTATGTGGTGTATTTGATGGCTGATGGGGTGGATGAAGGGCTAGGGGGACTCTGTACCTGTTATGACTGGGGGGAAGGGGAGCAAGCGCGGAGGAGACCCTAGTGAGGGCCTCATCTATGATCGAAGAGGGGAAACCCCATTCCCTAAACTTCACTGATGTCCTAGTATGGAACACCTCATCTTGGGTACAGATGCGGCATAGATGGAGGATTGGGAGTAGGGGATAGAGTCTTTCAAGTTCAAGTTCAAGTGAGTTTATTGTCATGTGTCCCTGTATAGGACAATGAAATTCTTGCTTTGCTTCAGCACAACAGAACATAGTCGGCATTGACTACAAAACAGATCAGTGTGTCCATATAGCACAGTTTAAATATATACACACATAAACAAATAAACTGATAAAGTCCAAATAGCAGATAATGGGTTATTAATAATCAGAGTTTTGTCCGAGCCAGGTTTAATAGCTTGATGGCTGTGGGGAAGTAGCTATTCCTGAACCTGGATGTTGCAGTCTTCAGGTTCCTGTACCTTCTACCTGAAGGTAGCAGGGAGATGAGTGTGTGGCCAGGATGGTGTGGGTCTTTGATGATGCTGCCAGCCTTTTTGAGGCAGCGACTGCGATAGATCCCCTCGATGGAAGGAAGGTCAGAGCCGATGATGGACTGGGCAGTGTTTATTACTTTTTGTAGACTTTTCCTCTACAGGGCGCTCAAATTGCCGAACCAAGCCTGTAAGGAAGCAGGATGGGAGGAAGTCTAGTCCAGATAGGTGGAGGAGTCAGTGTGTTTATAATAGATTTGAGAATCTACTGCTGCACCACCATGCCGTCCTGGGTAGAAACTGTCTCTGAATCTGGAGGTGTGTGTTTTCACACTTCTGTGCCCCTTGCCTGATGGGAGATGGGAGAATGAAGACCCTAGCTGCTAATTATAAATATATCCCAGGATTAGGTACAGCCTGTAGCTATTGTAAACAAAGGGCGACAGGCCATTGTGTGGAGAGATCAGAAGAAAGTGTAAAATAAACCATAGACTTTTATGGGAGTATAAATTGAAAACAACCACAGTATGTATGGAGAATTCCAAGTAAAGGGCCTGTCCCACTGTACGAGGTAATTCAAGAGCTCTCCCGAGTTTTAAAAAATAATCGTGAGCACGTAGAATGTACGTAGCGGGTACGTCGGAGCTCGGGACGTCTCTTAGCGGCTCGTAACGCTGACGGCAGGTCCTCGGGAAATGCGGTAAGCTCGTGAAGATTTTTCAACATGTTGAAAAATGTCCACGAGAGCCCCGATTACCTGCGAGCGGCCATTACCGTAAATCTCCGAGTTCGAATCGGGGGAAACTCGAGAGTGGGACAGGCCCCTTTAGCTGCAAGTCTGCCCCAGTGTGGTTTCACGAACCACCCTGACTACGGGTGCTGTCTGGCAGCGGTAGAGTTGCTGCCTCACAACGCCAGTGACCCGGGTTCCATCTTGACAATGGGGTTTGTACGTTCTCCCCAGGACCTGCCTGGGTTTTCCCCGAGATCTTCAGTTTCCTCCCACACTCTAAAGACGTGCTGGTTTGTAGGTTAATTGGCTTGGTGTCAATGTAAAATTGTCCCTAGTGGGTGTGGGATAGTGTTAATGTGTGGGGATCGCTGGTCAGTGTGGACTCAGTAGGCCAAAGGGCCTGGTTTTGGGCCGATGTTGGGGAAGTCCAGAACAAGGGGTCACAGTTTAAGGATAAGGGGGGAGTCTTTCAGGACCGAGATGAGAATTAATTTTTTCACACAGAAAATGGTGAATCTGTGGAATTCTCTGCCACAGAAGATAGTTGAGGCCACAGTTCATTGGCTATATTTAAGAGGGAGTTAGATGTGGCCCTTGTGGCTAAAGGGATCAGCGGGTATGGAGAGAAGGCAGGTACAGGATACTGAGTTGGATGATCAGCCATGATCATATTGAATGGCGGTGAAGGCTCGAAGGGCCGAATGGCCTACTCCTGCACCTATTTTCTATGTTTCTATATTTCTAATGACAGTAAACGACATCAACCAGCTGTCAGTGTTCCATACTAAGAACCTGAAAAGAATCCTTAGAATATTTTGGTTAAACACCAGATCCAACCAAGATTTCCTTGCTCAATGCCAACAAGAGTGCATGGACACCATCATCATGAGAAGGCACTGGAACTGGATTGACCATATACTGAGAAGAGAAGCAGACAGCATCCCAAGAATAGCCCTGTACTGGACACCGGAAGGGAAAAGGCAAAGGGAGACACAAAACCCACCTGGCGTCGAACTGTAGAGGAGGAAATGAAAACACTGGAGCTGACCTGGGGTAGTGTCCAGAAGCTAGCCCAGAACACACAGGAGTGGAGGCCCTTCGTTGCTGCCCTACATGCCAGGAAGCTGAATAGACAGTAAGTAAGTAAAGGGCCTGTCCCACCAGCATGCGATTGCATGCGGCAAGCGGAGGTCGAGTGAATGACATGAAGTTCGAGCAAAGTCCGCGGGAAGTTCGCGCTAGGCGTACGCCGTCAAGACGCTGCGTATGGCATCAAGACGCTGCGCACGCCCGTCGAGGCGCTGCGTACGGCGTCGAGGCGGCTGTGGGCCAGCAGGCCGTTGCCGCGCGGAATTTTTGAACACTGTCAGTTTTTCGGAGCCCCGCGCGATGTCGGGACCAGCTCCGCACAACTCCATACGGCTCCGGCGATCGAAATGGGACCGGCCACACGAGACCGTACAGCTCAAGCGACCACGTTAGGTCGCGCTTGCCGCATGCAGGCGCGTGCTCGTGGGACAGGCCCTTAAGTAAATCTAAACTAAAGTAAACTAAGAATGACAGAAAATTTACAGGTGGAATCTGAACTTATTTTCGTGAATCTGAATGATCCTGACAATTGAAAATGAAAGTCAGATCACCTAAACTCCCACAGTGAGCACGTTAAACTTGACCTCATTTGGAATTCAATGCACCTGGGGTTCAGTACTCAATTATACAACTTTATAAAGGATAACTAGAGAACTTCAGAGGAACAAAGCTAATGGCGAGGCGAGGAGAGGAGAGGAGGAAATATCAACACCCCAGTTCCTCAGGAAAAACATCTTTACAGACAGGGCAAGATGGAGCAACAAATACTGTACAAGCTCAAAGAACACCTTTGGCACTGTGTACATAAGGAACATATTCTGGTTTTACAAATGATGGGCTTGCTATTGAACAGGTGAGTTTGCGGATGAGAGAGAGAGAGAGAGAGAGAGAGAGAGAGAGGAGAGAGAGATAGAGAGAGAGAGAGAGAGAGAGAGAGAGAGAGAGAGAGAAGAGAGAGAGAGAGGAGAAGAGAGACGAGGACTTAGGACGCGATCCGCTCTCTCGATCTCTCTCTATCTCCTCTCTACTCTCTCTCTCTCTCTCCCTCTCGCTATCTCTCTCTCGCTCTCTCTCTCGCTCTCTCTCTCTCTCTCTCTCTCTCTCTCTCTCTCTCGCTCTCTCTCTCTCTCTCTCGCTCACTCCCACTCTCCCTCTCTCTCTCTCTCTCTCTCTCCCTCCTCTCTTGTCTCTCCCCCTCTCTTCATCGTCCTCTCTCTCTCGCTCGCTTGCCCTCTTGCCCCTTCTCCTGCCCTCTCTTTCCCGCTTTCCCTCTGTCGCTCCCTCCCTTTCCCCCCGTCTCGAGCTCTCTTTCCTGGGAGAGAGAGAGTATTTTAAGTTGAACAAGCATATGAAGGAATGGTGAAGATGTACAGCTTTGGACTAACATCAGGAAGTTATTGACATGCCACAGCATACTGATATATTCATAGTGAAATCACATCAAAGGTTAAGAAGGAAACCTTTACTTTGATATCTGGATGAAAGTGGAATTCGTCACCACAGAGAATTGTTGACTAGAATGTACAAAGCCTTTCTTCAAACAGAAGATAATTGCCCGGATGAGGTGAATGGTAACTGGAATGAAAAGGGGAACAAGATTGGAGCGAGTGATTTACCTGGGGAGCAGACTTGATGAGTTCAATGCCCCTTTTCTGCTCTGCTCCATTTGACGATGTTCCTTCATAAGGAGTCAGAAAATGCAGAAATATCAGGAGAGATGATCTTGAGTGTGAGTGTGGAAATGCTGGCCTATCACTGAGGCCTTCATTAGACTTTAAACTTTAGAGATACAACGAGGAAACGGGCCCTTCAGCCCGCCGAGTCGGTGCCGCCCCAGCGATCCCCCCGTACACTAGCACTATTCTGCACAATAAGGACAATTTTGTACCAAAGCAACTTAACAGATAAACCTGTATGTCATAGAAACATAGAAACATAGAAAATAGGGGCAGGAAGAGGCCATTCGGCCCTTCCAGCCAGCACTGCCATTCATCATGATCATGGCTGATCGTCCCCTACCAATAACCCGTGCCTGCCTTCTCCCCATATCCCTTGACTCCACTAGCCCCTAGAGCTCGATCTAACTCTCTCTTAAATCCATCCAGTGACTTGGCCTCCACTGCCCTCTGTGGCAGGGAATTCCACAAGTTCACAACTCTCTGGGTGAAAAGGTTTTTTCTCACCTCAGTCTTAAATGGCCTCCCCTTTATTCTAAGACTGTGGCCCCTGGTTCTGGACCCGCCCAACATTGGGAACATTTTTCCTGCGTCTAGCTTGTCCAGTCCTTTTCGGAGTGTCTTTGGATGTGTGGCTGGATACCGGAGCACGGGGTGATCGCTGGTCGGTGTCGACTCAGTGGGCTGAAGGGCCTGGTTCCATGCTGTATCTCTAAACTCTAAACCTGGACTTACCCAGTTTTACTCCCGGCACCAGGGAGCACGTCTTCGGAGTGTGGGAGGAAACCGGAGCGCCGGGAGAAACCCCACGTGGTCAGGGGGAGAACGTGCAAATTTCATCCAGACAGCACCCGTGGTCAGGATTGAACCCGGGACTCTGGTGCTGCGAGGCCTGTGCCACTGTGCCACCCAAATGCTAGGGGACAGAGCTGGGATTGGCCACACCCTACAGTTACAGTTTAGTTTAATGTCACGTGTACCGAGGTACAGTGAAAAGCTTTTTGTTGTGTGCTAACCAGTCAGCGGAAAGACAATACATGATTACAATCGAGCCATTTACAGTGTACAGCAGGGGTCGGCAACCACCGGCCCCCGGGCCGAATCCGGCCCGCAGCCCAAAATCATCCGACCCGCAGACTTCCATCATCTCCGGTACCTGGAATGTTTAAGAAAGAACTGCAGACGCTGGAAAAATCGATGTTAGAAAAAAATGCTGGAGTGAGTTTCTCCAGCATTTTTTTCTACCTCCAGTACCTGGAAGGTGATTTGGCTGTACTGCCTCCTGCGCAAAGCCGCCGGCACGGCCAGCCGCGAACCTTCTGTGTCTGGGCATCGCTGTCGGGATCAGGGTTGTCAATAAGCCGGGGATCAGTGAGTATGAGTGAGTATCATATGCTGAGAGAATGGAGCAGCTGGGCTTGTACACTCTGGAGTTTAGAAGGATGAGAGTGGATCTCATTGAAACATATAAGATTGTCAAGGGCTTGGACACGCTAGAGGCAGGAAACATGTTCATGATGTTGGGGGGAGTCCAGAACCAGGGGCCACACACAGTTTAAGAATAAGGGGTAAGCCATTTAGAACGGAGACGAGGAAACACTTTTTCTCACAGAGAGTGGTGAGTCTGTGGAATTCTCTGCCTCAGAGGGCGGTGGAGGCAGGTTCTCTGGATGCTTTCAAGAGAGAGCTAGATAGGGCTCTTAAAGATAGCGGAGTCAGGGGACATGGGGAGAAGGCAGGAACGGGGTACTGATTGGGGATGATCAGCCATGATCACATTGAATGGCGGTGCTGGCTCGAAGGGCCGAATGGCCTCCTCCTGCACCTATTGTCTATTTGAGCTCAGTGCTCCGGGCGGCGTCCTCGAAGGGGCGGAATCCATGTGAACACGTGATTTGATGCCTGCCATCTGGGGCGGGAAGAGGGTGGGATCCATGTGTACACGTGATAGGTCAGGCCCGCCATCCGCTCACAGACATGCGTTCTGGCCCCTTGGCAGAAAAGATTGCCGACCCCTGGTGTACAGAAACAAGATAAGGGATAAACGTTTAGTGCAAGATAAAGCCAGCAAAGTCTGATCAAGGATAGTCCGAGGGTCTCCAATATGGTAGATAGTAGTTCAGCGCTGCTCGCTGTTTCGCGGTGGGATGGGTCAGTCGCCCGATTAATAATAATAATAATGGATGGGATTTATATAGCGCCTTTCTAATACTCAAGGCGCTTTACATCGCATTATTCATTCACTCCTCAGTCACACTCGGTGGTGGTAAGCTACTTCTGTAGCCACAGCTGCCCTGGGGCAGACTGACGGAAGCGTGGCTGCCAATCTGCGCCTACGGCCCCTCCGACCACCAACAATCACTCACACACATTCACACACATTCACACACAGGCAAAGGTGGGTGAAGTGTCTTGCCCAAGGATTACAGTTGATAACCCTCAGAAAGCCCGCACGCTGAGATTAAGCAAATTGTATGCGGCATCGCTTGCATGGAAAACGCCAGTCATTCCAGACAAAATTAACACATTTTCCCCAGTCGGGAATACCAGCTCCTGCCAATAACTGGTTCGCTGGTGCTGTGATAATGTGCCAAGATTCAACTTCGCAATAAAAGCAATGCTACCAGAACCTCACTCCACGTAGCCCGTACCTCTGGCGTTCATCATTTCGTGACCATTATGGACCTCAGAGCTTTGGATTTTAGTTATTTTATAGTTTAGTTTAGTTTACTTAAACGTCACCCATTCCTTCTCTCCGGGGATGCTGCCTGTCCTGCTGAGTTACTCCAGCTTTTTGTGTCTGAACCTTCTGAACAGTGGCGGACTGGGTCTAAAAATATTGGTTGCCAGGAGACAGGGGGGGCCCACTTCATCAGGGGCCCACTTGATATAAGGGGCCCACTTCATCAGGGGCCCACTTGCCATCGGGCAAGCTGACACCCTGGCCAGTCGGCCACTGATTCTGAACCTTCTGAATGTTGTAGTGGGCAGGGCAGTACTCTGCATATCCCCAACTTGGACAATTTTACATTTTTTACCAAGCCAATTAACCTGCAAACCTGCACGTCTTTGGAGCGTGGGAGGAAACCGAAGATCTCAGAGAAAACCCACGCAGGTCACGGGGAGAACGTACAAAACTCCGTACAGACAGCACCCGTAGTCGGGAGGCCTGTATTATTATCCCCCAGTTTTTGGAGATCGAGCAATAACAAAAATTATAATCACCTGCTCCTCTCTCTCATGTAGGCCCTACATTATCTTAAAAATACTTCAAACTAAATACATTGAGATCAAGCCTTCGGGCTCCTCCTCCATTTCCCTTGCTTCTCCCCCCCCCCCCCCCCATCAGTCTGAAGAAGGGTTTCGGCCCGAAACGTTATATATTTTTTTTCTAATGCCTATTTCCTTCGCTCCATAGATGCTGCTGCACCCGCTGAGTTTCTCCAGCATTTTTGTCTACATTGAAATCATACTTCTACAATGCACTAAAGCATGATTTTAATACATCAAATTTGAACGTCCCCACCATGGGAGGGGAAGGTGCCCCCCTCCCACACCATCCCCCCACTCGGTCATTCCACTCCCTCGCCGGGTACCCCCAAGGCCAGTGATCAGTGATCGCTTAGCCCCCCCCACTTTCAAAAACACTCTGCGGCCCCTGATTAACCAGCATCTGCAGTTCCTTCCTACACATTTAATTTTGTTTAGTTTAGTTTAGAAGGATGAGAGGGTATCTTATAGAAACATATAAAATTATTAAGGGATTAGACAGGCTAGATGCAGGGGAAGTCCAGAACCAGTCCAGAAACAGTTTAAAAATAAGGGGTTTTAGGAATTTAGGAATGAGATGAGGAAAAACATTTTTCACCCAGAGAGTTGTGAATCTGTGGAATTCTCTGCCACAGAGGGCAGTGGAGGCCAATTCACTGGATGTTTTCAAGAGAGAGTTAGATATAGTTCTTAGGTCTAACGGAATAAAGGGATATGGGGAGATTGTAGGAACGGGGTACTGATTTTGGATGATCAGCTATGATCGTATTGAATGGTGTTGCTGGCTCGAAGGGCTGAATGGCCTACTCCTGCACCTATGTTCTATGTTTTTATGTTTCTAGTTTAGATACTTCTGGAGATTCTTCTGATACATCATTCATAAGTTGATAAGTGATAGGATCAGAAATGCTTTAACGCCAAAGATTTTCAGAGAGAGAGAGAGAGAGAGAGAGAGAGAGAGAGAGAGAGAGAGAGAGAGAGAGAGAGAGAGAGAGAGAGAGAGAGAGAGAGAGAGAGAGAGTGTGTGAGAGAGTGTGAGAGAGAGAGAGAGAGAGAGAGAGAGAAAGAGAATGAGAGAGACAAGATACCACAGACTGAAATATGGAGATGTTTTTCATGTTCATTCGGCCCATCAAGTCTACTCCGCCATTCAATCATGGCTGATCTATCTCTCCCTCTCAACCCCATTCTCCAGCCTTCTCCCCATAACCCCTGATACCGTACTAATCAAGAATCTATTTATCTCTGCCTTAAAAATATCCAATGGCTTGGCCTCCACAGCCTTCTGTGGCAATAAATCCCACAGATTCACCACCCTCTGACTAAAGAAATTCCTCCTCATCTCCTTCCTAAAGGAACGTCCTCTAATTCTGAGGCTGTGCCCTCTAGTCCTAGACCCTCCACATCCTCTCCACACCCGGGCCTTTCACTGCGACTTCCTGGAGATGGAAGAGAGGGAGCAGTCACAGTGGAATGTTTCTGACCCGCAACCCATTAAAATTAATGATGGAAAATATACAATTATGCCCCATGAGGTTCAAAGCTCTCAAAGCGGTGAATGCCATTGGCAATTTACAGCTGAAAGCATGAGGCTCAGCAAACCAATTAACAACCTTGCGTTTCCAAGCAAAATATGAGGTGCTGTTACCCTAATTTGGCAGCTTACAGCCCAGCGGTATGAATAAGTTGGCACGGTGTTCGGCGGCAGAGCTACTGCCTTGCAGCGCCAGACACACGGGTTCGATCCCGACTACGGGTGCTGTCTGTACGGAGTTTGTGCGTTCTCCCCGTGACCTGCGTGGGTTTTCCCCGAGATCTTTGATTTCCTCCCACACTCCAAAGACGTACAGGTTTGTAGGTTAATTGACTTGGTAAATGTAAAAATTGTCCTTAGGGTGTGTAGGGTGATGTTAGTGTGCGGCGATCGCTGGTCGGCGTGGGCTCGGTGGGCCGAAGGGCCTGTTTCCGTGCTGTATCTCTAAACTAAACTAAATTTTGATTTCTCTAATTTCAAGTAACCCTTGCATTCCCTCTCGCTTCATCCTTCCCCCACCCTAGTCGTCTTGTTAGTTTCACTGTTTGCTTCCCTTCGTTATCACCTCGTCACCAGCCAACAATGGACCATTGTGGGCTCCACCTTTCCCCGAGTCATCGTTGCCGGCTCTGATCGATTTCGTACCTTTTCATTCCTCTAGTTTCCCCCGCCCCTGACTCTCAGTCTGAAGAAGGATCTTGACCCGAAACGTCATCTATTCCTTCTCTCCAGAGATGCTGCCTGACCCGCTGAGTTACTCCAGCATTTTGTGTCTATCACCTCCAAGTATGGCTTTACTACAGAGGCAATGCGTTAGTCCATTTATCGCTCAAACCTATTCCAACCCAGGCAACCTGTATCTCACCTGGTTGTAGACACAAAATGCTGGAGTGACTCGTTGGGACAGGCAGAGGGACATCTCTGGAGAGAAAGAAGGAATCTCATCTCATTGTGCCTGTTTCCACATCCACTTTGCTAATAGCCCTGTCCCACGGTACGAGTTCATTCCAAGTGCTCTCCCGAGTTTGCCCTGATTCGAACTCGGAGATTTTCGGTAATGGCCGCTCGTCGGTACTCGGGGCTCTCGTGGACATTTTTCCACATGTTGAAAAATCTTCACGAGTCTTCCCGTGCTTACCTGCCATTAGCAAGTCTTCCGAGTAGCCAATAGACAATAGACAATAGACAATAGGTGCAGGAGTAGGCCATTTGGCCCTTCGAGCACCGCCATTCAATCTGATCATGGCTGATCATCCCCAATCTGTACCCCATTCCCCATATCCCCTGACTCTGTAGTTTCTAAGAGCCCTACCTAGCTCTCTCTTGAAAGCATCCAAAGAACCTGCCTCCACCGCCCTCTGAGGCAGAGAATTCCACAGACTCACCACTCTCTGAGAGAAAAAATGTTTCCTCGTCTCCGTTCTAAATGGCTTACCCCTTTTTCTTAAATAACTTATGAGCCGCTAAGAGACGTCCCCGAGCTCCGACGTACCCGCTACGTTCATTCTCCGTGCTTACCACGAGTTTGATTTTTATTGAAACTCGGGAGAGCTCTTGGAATAAACTCGTACCGTGGGACAGGGCGTTAAACTTGCCTCATTAAAAGATACAGTTGAATAAAACTCAAAGTGCTGGAGTAACTCAGCGGATCAGGCATCATCTGTGGAGGGAATAGATGTTTCAGATTGTGATCCTTCTGCAGACTGATACAGTTTGGATGCGGGGCGGGGAAAACGTTTGAAAATAGAGGTGCGCTCAGGACAGAGGCCAGCAAGTTATAGGTGGATACAGGTGAAGGGGGGAGGCAGGGGGTTCTTGTCAGATGGGTGGACAAAGGATACAGGTGCAAAGGAGACAAAAGGGTGTCAGATAAGGAGAGAGGAGGAGTGAAATGTGAAGCCAGAGGAAGGGATTCGGTGGGCGGCACGACTCTCATCAGCAGCGGCCTCTGCAGTCCGTCTGTCTGTTTATTATTTTTGTCTTGTTTCTATGTAGTTTTTATTATTTTTTTTGTTGGGGTGTGGGTGTGTGTGTGTGTGTGGGGGGGGGGGGGGAGACTTTAAAATCTTTCCCCTGCACGGGAGACCCGACCTTTTCTTTGTCGGGTCTCCGTTGTCGTTGGGGCTGCAACGTGGAGCGGCCTCCAACAGGAACGACCTGGGGCTCCAGTTGTGGAGCTGCGGTCCTACTCACCTTCGAGGAGCTGGCCGAGTCCGAGCAGGTGGAGCTGTGGTGGACGCTGCTGCGACCCGACCCCCGGAGATTCGGAGGCTGCAACTGCGGGTCCGGCGGACGGCGGCACCGGGAGCCCGCGGGTCCCTGGATGGGAGACCGCTTTTCGGGGCTTCCGCGGCGGCGACTTCTCCCGCCCGAGTTGCGGGAGAGGGTCTGAGCACCTGGAGTGGGGCCTTACATCACCGCCCCGTGCGGCTTGGAATGGCCGCGGGAATTTGCGAGCGCACGCCGGGGGCTCTAACATCAAGAACCCGGTGTGCGACCTTGCATCACCCGGCGTGGCTTTAATGGCCGCGGGACAATCGCCATCGCCAGCCGGGAGCTTTGACTTTGACTCTGACATCGGGGGGAGTGCAGGGGAGAGATAAGTTTTTTTGCCTTCCATCACAGCGATGTGATGGATGTTTGTGTAAACTGTGTTGTGTCTTGGGTCTTTTTCGTTTTGTAATGTATGGCTGCAGAAACGACATTTCGTTTGGACCTCACGGGGTCCAAATGACAAATAAATTGTATTGTATTGTATTGTATTGGATAAAGGTGGAAAGGGAGGTTGTACATTAATTGGCATCGGTAAAATTATAAATTGGCCCTAGTGTGTAGGATATTGCTCATGTACGGGGTGATCACTAGTTGGCACAGACTCGGAGGGCCTGTTTCCACGCTGTATCTCTAAAGTCTAAAGCAAAGATGACTCCTCATCCTCCTGCATTCCGACGAATAAGGCCAAGTTCCGTCGATTTGGTCCCCTAATTTGAGGAAGGACATTCTTGCTATTGAGGGAGTGCAGCGTAGGTTTACAAGGTTAATTCCCGGGATGGCGGGACTGTCATATGCTGAGAGAATGGAGCGGCTGGGCTTGTACACTCTGGAGTTTAGAAAGATGAGAGGGGATCTTATTGAAACATATAGGACTGTTAAGGGCTTCGACACGCTAGAGGCAGGAAAAATGTTCTTGATGTTGGGGGAGTCCAGAACCAGGGGCCACAGTTTAAGAATAAGGAGTAAGCCATTTAGAACGGAGGAAACACTTTTTCTCACAGAGAGTGGTGAGTCTGTGGAATTCTCTGCCTCAGAGGGCGGTGGAGGCAGGTTCTCTGGATGCTTTCAAGAGAGAGCTAGATAGGCCTCTTGAAGATAGCGGAGTCAGGGGATATGGGGAGAAGGCAGGAATGGGGTACTGATTGGGGATGATCAGCCACGATCACATTGAATGGCGGTGCTGGCTCGAAGGGCCGAATGGCCTACTCCTGCACCTATTGTCTATTGTCTATTGATAGCTCATGCTCTCGAGTCCCGGCAACATCCTCGTAAATCTGACATTGAGAGATTTTATGTGGGAAGGAAGTGGTTTACACCGAAGAGAGACGCAAAATGCCGGAGTAACTCAGCGGGATCTCCGGGCAGCATCTCCAAAGCGAAGGAATGGGTGGGGACCTTTCTTCAGACTGAGAGTGAGGAGGGGAGAGGGAGACTGGAGATGTGGAAGGGTGAGGTGTGAAAACGACAGGTCAAAGCAGACGGTGATGAAAGCAAAATACAGAATGGTTCATTGTTAAACAGGTTTCGCTTGACATTCTGTCACATCCCACTGAACCTTGGGATCCCCCGCTGAGCTGAGGGCACTCTTGTTTCCCCATCCTGCCGTGTGAGGTAATGTCTTGTTTGAACAGGTTGTGCGATTGTTTTGGTAGCACGCGTTTACATCGGGCGATGATGTAAACGCCACGCCACATGTTTGCCCAGCAGTCTCCTCACACCGTGTGTTCACCGCGTTACACACAGTGTCTTGAACAGCTCCACTCTCTCCCCCATCCTTCCACAGCCGTAGAGTTGCTGCCTTATGCCCCTGTCCCACTTAGGAAACCTGAACGGAAACCTCTGGAGACTTTGCGCACCACCCAAGGTTTCCGTGCGGTTCCCGGAGGTTGCAGGTGGTTGCCGGAGGTTGCAGGTAGTGGACGCAGGTAGGGAGACTGACAAAAACCTCCGGGAACCTCCGGGAACCGTACTGAAACCTTGGGTGTGGCGCAAAGTCTCCAGAGGTTTCCGTTCAGGTTTCCTAAGTGGGACAGGGGCATTACAGCGCCAGAGACCCGGGTTCGATCCTGAATACGGGTGCTTGTCTGTACGGAGTTTGCACGTTCTCCCCGTGACCTGAGTGGGTTTTTCTCAGTTTCCTCCCACTCTCGAAAGACGTACAGGTTTGTAGGTTAATTGGCTTGGTGTAAATGTAAATTGTCCCTAGTGTGTATTGGGTAGTGTTAATATGTGGGGATCGTTGGTCGGTGTGGACTCGATGGGCCGAAGGGCCTGTTTCTGCGTTGTATCTCTAAACTAAACTAAACTGTTCAAGGATCATTGTCACTCTACACTCTGACCTCTCAGTGACCTTACCCTCATCAATCATGCCGTCCTTTACATCTTCCCTCATCCTGACTGAAAATGCCAGGATATTATTCTTCGATCAGTTTAGTTTTAAAATGCTTGAACTTTCCTTCTAATACCTCCCAAATCTTGCCGTCTCTCGTGCCTCTTTTACACTTCACTTTAGCGATACAGTGTTGAAACAGGTTCCTTCGACCCACCGAGTCTGCGTCGACCAGGGACCGCCCCGTACACTAACGCCATCCAACGCACACACACACACGAGGGACAATTTACAATTTTTACCAAAACCCCTTCACCTACAACCCTGCACGTCTTTGTAGCGTGGGAGGAAACCGGAGCACCAGGAGGAAACCCACGCGGTCACGGGAAGAACGTGCAAACTCCGCGCAGACAGCACCTGTGGTTAGGATCGAAACCCAGCGCTGTAAGACAGTAACTCTATCGCTGCGCCATTCTGCCAACCTCGTTTTAGTTTAGAGATACAACGCGGGAACAGGCCCTTCGGCCCACTGAGTCTAACCCTACACTAGCACCATGCTTGATCAATGGTGTTTTATCATTAATGTTTTATTATTATTAATTTTTAGTGTTTTCTGAGTCATTCGTAACTGTCACTGTATGTCATGTTGTTACTTGTGGGCGGAGCACCAAGGCAAGTTCCTTGTATGTGAATACTTGGCCAATAAACTTACTTACTTATCCTTACTTACTACCCAATTAACCTACAAACCTGCACGCCTTTGGAATGTGGGAGGAAACCAGAACACCAGGTGAAAACCCACACGGTAATAGGGAGAAGGTACAAACACCACCCAGATGGCACCCATGGTCAGGAATGGACCAGGGTCTCTGACACTCTGGGTCAGCAGCTCTACCAATGTGTCACTGTGCTGCCCTATTGATATGGACACTGGGCTTTGAATCTTCAGAATCATCTTCCGAGCTGCTGCTGAGTTACTCCAGCACTTTGTACCTATCCTGCAGCCAGGGGTGTAATCGGAAATGTGAATCCCAGAGGTAGCGGCAATAAGCACAACCTTGCACTGCTCCAGCAGGTTGTTGAGTGTACGACACATCGCTGGGGTGGAATGTAAGCTTCTGCAGCTCTGACACTAACCACACTAAAAAGGGCTTGGTGATTTTTTTCTACACCTACCACCTAGTCAAGCTACGGCAAGCATTGGCCCTGTCGGTGACAACTGAAGATAATTCTGTCGCCAATGGAATTCACCAGTCATCACCCGGCAACAACCAGCGTCACCCGGCGACAACCAGCGTCACCCGGCGACAACCTGCGTCAACCTGGCGACAACCCACGACAGCACCTACGACAGGAGAAGACAAACATAGAAAGATAGAAACATAGAAAATAGGTGCAGGAGTAGGCCATTCTGCCCTTCGAGCCTGCACCGCCATTCAATATGATCATGGCTGATCATCCAACTCAGTATCCTGTTCCTGCCTTCTCTCCATACCCCCTGATCCCTTTAGCCACAAGGGCCACATCTAACTCCCTCTTAAATATAGCCAATGAACTGGCCTCAACTACCTTCTGTGGCAGTGATTTCCAGAGATTCACCACTCTCTGTGTGTGCAAAATGTTTTTCTCATCTCGGTCCTAAAAGATGTCCCCCTTATCCTTAAACTGTGACCCCTTGTTCTAGACTTCCCCAACATCGGGAACAATCTTCCTGCATCTAGCCTGTCCAACCCCTTAAGAATTTTGTAAGTTTCTATAAGATCCCCCCTCAATGGTCTAAATTCTAGCGAGTACAAGCCGAGTCTATCCAGTCTTTCTTCATGTGAAATTAAGTCTGTAAACTGTCAAGCCCACAGCCGGCGAAATGTTTGAACATTTCAAAATCCGGCGGCGAGCAGAAAAACGTTACGACTCTTTAGGCGATTTGAGGAGACGACTCACGACCGTACAGGCGTCACCCCGCAACCAAGTGGAAACAGCCTAGTCGCCTGTAGTTGCCGCAAAAATCTCCTAAGAGGGACGGGGGTTTTAACTGTGCTGATTACAAACCTTGTCGATGACGGAAGCAAGATGGGGTTTCATTCTCATCTCACATCTCCAAGTTTGGGGATGACACAAAACTGGGTGGCAGAGTGAGCTGGAAGAGTTTGAGGCTGCAGGGTGACTCGGATAGGTTGGATGAGTGGGCAGATGCATGACAGATGCAGCATAATATGGACAAATGTGAGGTTACCCATTTTGGTAGCAGGCAGATTATTATCTAAATGGTGTCAAACGAGGAAAAGGGGATGGCCCCATAGCAGAAGCGTCCACGTCACGGGGCTGGAGGTATCCCGAGCTAATTCTGCTACCATCGTCATCTACTGTGACAAGTGATGGCTCCCACTGATTGTCGCAGTCCTTTTCAGGACGGACGATGACATTTCTAACAAGATGGACACGAAATGAAGAAGAAGTAGGTAAGGAGGAGATGCAACGAGACCTGGATGTGCTTGTACATCAGTCACTGAAAGTAAGTCGTGATCATAGGCAAGGCAAGGCAACTTTATTTATATAGCACATTTCATACACGAGGCAGACTCAAAGTGCTTCACATAAAAACATGTCATACAATAAAATGAAATAATAAAATGAAATAAAGTAGAAGAATTAAAAGAAAAGAAAAGCAAAATTAAAAATGCATTATAAAAAGTGCAAAAGTTAAAAGTGCAATGTAGTTAAGATTTAGCTGAAAGCTAAAGTAAACATAAAAGTTTTCAGTCTTGTTTTAAAAGTGGTCAAAGTTGAGGCAAGTCTTAAATCTTCAGGAAGTTTATTCCAGCTATTTTGTTGCATAGTAACTAAATCCTGCTTTCCCATGTTTTGTATTTACTCTGGGAATCACTAACAGATTGGTTTCAGAAGATCTTAGCGGTCTAGAAGGCTTATATAGTGGAAGCATGTCAGTGATATACTTTGGCCCTAAACCATGTAGTGATTTATAGGTGAGCAGCAGGATTTTGAAATCAATTCTCTGACATACAGGGAGCCAATGTAAGGATTTAAGAATTGGTGTAATGTGTTTAAATTTTTTGGTCTTTGTTAGAACTCTAGCAACAGCGTTCTGAACAAGCTGTAGCTGCCTGACAGTTTTTTTTCGGAAGACCTGCAAGGAGACCGTTACAATAATCTAGCCTACTAGTAATAAAGGCATGTACAAGTTTTTCTAAGTCTTGAGCTGACATGAGTCCTCTTAATCTTGCTACGTTTTTGAGGTGATAGTAGGCCGATTTTGTTACTGATTTGATGTGACTGTCGAAATGTAAATCTGAATCCATATTGAATATCATATTGAATGGAGGTGCTGGCTCGAACGACCGAATGGCCTACTCCTGTACCTAGTTTCTATGTTTCTATGTTTCATTGTCCAGTACTCCACTTATTCACTTACTGAAGCTCCACCTCTCAGTAAACCCATTCAATGTGACAGCCTCTACTGGGAGAAGGTCATTCAATCCCTTAGACCTGTCCTACTACTCCATATGATCATGACTGTGCACAACATCATGAGAGAAATAGATCGGGCAGACACACATATTCTCTTGGCCAGGGCATGCAAATGAATAATCAGAGGACATAGGTTTAAGGTGAGGGGGGAAAGATTTAATGGGAACTGGAGGGGTAACTTTTTCACACAAAGGATGGAGGGTTTATCAAAACGATCTGCCAGAAGAGGTAGTTGAGGCCGGTATTATCGCAACGTTTAAGAAACATTTAGACAGCTATGTTTAAGAAATAACTGCAGATGCTGGAAAAATCGAAGGTATGGAAAAATGCTGGAGAAATTCAGCGGGTGAGGCAGCATCTATGGAGAGAAGGTATAGACAACAGACAATAGGTGCAGGAGTAGGCCATTCGGCCCTTCAAGCCAGCACCGCCATTCAATGTGATCATGGCTGATCATCCAACTCAGTATCCCATCCCTGCCTTCTCTCCATACCCCCTGATCCCTTTAGCCACAAGGGCCACATCTAACTCCCTCTTAAATATAGCCAATGAACTGGCCTCAACTACCTTCTGTGGCAGAGAATTCCACAGATTCACCACTCTCTGCGTGAAAAATGTTTTTCTCATCTCGGTCCTAAAAGACTTTGCCCTTATCCTTAAACTGTGACTGCTTGTCTGATGTCAATGTCTGATTCTTGATTAGTACGGGTGTCAGAGGTTATGGGGGTAAGGCAGGAGAATGGGGTTAGGAGGGAGAGATAGATCAGCCATGCATGAATGGCGGAATAGATTTGATGGGCCGAATGGCCTAATTCTATTCCTATTCCTTATGATCTTATGCACGGCAAGCTCCAACAGATAACAACATGGCAGTAGCAAGATCATCGGTTCTGGTGAATGAGTGAATGAATGAATGAATGAATGAGTGAATGAATGAATGAATGAATGAATGATATATGTTGGCCTGTAAACTGAGACACTCGCCCTGGAGAGAGCGGTGGTTTTAATATTTCATCCAGAATTTGCAGATGTTGAAAAGGATGATATTCCCCACAGTAACTCTGTGGAAATTGGAGATTCTGCAACATCAGCGCTTCGTCAGAATTTGTTTTGGCCCAGACTGCAGATGCTGGAATCTTGTGCAGAACACGGAGTGCTGGAGTAACTCAGCGGGTCAGGCAAAGTCTCAGAAGGACGCGGATAGGCGACGTTTCGGGTCAGAGGCCTTCTTCAGACTTTTTGATGCCCTGTGTCCAGTCTGAAGTCCCTGGACACAGGACACACTGGACAAAAGGAAGAAGTCTGAAGAAATGTCCATGTCTTCCATTGATTTTATGTCTATACTGAATCCTCCTCTCTGCCTCACCTTTCTTGGGACGACAGATGGCAGCCGGAAGGTAGCCGGTTCGAATCCCGCTTGGAGTGCATACTGTCGTTGTGTCCTTGGGCAAGAGACTTCACCCACCTTTGCCTGTGTGTGAATGTGTGTGAATGTGTGTGAGTGATTGGTGGTGGTCGGAGGGGCCATAGGCGCAGATTGGCAGCCACGCTTCCGTCAGTCTGCCCCAGGGCAGCTGTGGCTACAGAAGTTGCTTACCACCACCGAGTGTGACTGAGGAGTGAATGAATAATGCGATGTAAAGCGCCTTGAGTATTAGAAAGGCGCTATATAAATCCCATCCATTATTATTATTATTACTCTTCTGGGAAGCTTGCAATCAAGACAGAGGGAGAGATTGATAGAGAGGTAAAGAGAGAGAGGAGGAGAGGGGGGGAGAGAGGGGGAGAGAGGGGGAGAGAAGGGGAGAGAAACTTAGGCGATGTTTTAGGCAACTACAGGCGACTAATTTATCGTCACATGTTCACCGGTGGTCGCCGGGAGTCCTCTCCTCAGTCGTGCAAAAAGCGTAGCGTCTTTCTTGTCGCCGCTATATTTTCAACGTTGAAAATTTTTGCCAACAGTGGGTTTGACGCCAATGAGTGTTGCGTGACTTCTCCTGACGTAGGTGCTGTCGTAGTTTCCATACCAGTGAGTTAGCCAGAAAGAAGTACATTCGGGCAATGTTTGGTGTGATAAAAACATAAAAAATAGGTGCAGGAGTAGGCCATTTGGCCCTTCAAGCCTGCACCGCTGTTCAATATGATCACGGCTGATCATCCAACTCGGTATCCTGTACCTGCCTTCTCTCCATACCCCCTGATCCCTTTAGCCACAAGGGTCACATCTAACTCCCTCTTAAATATAGCCAATGAACTGGCCTCGACTACCCTCTGTGGCAGGGAGTTCCAGAGATTCACCACTCTCTGTGTAAAAAAAGATTTTCTCATCTCGGTCCTAAAAGACTTCCCTCTTATCCTTAAACTGTGACCCCTTGTTCTGGACTTCCCCAACATCTGGAACAATCTTCCTGCATCTAGCCTGTCCAACTCCTTAAGAATTTTGTAAGTTTCTATAAGATCCCCCCTCAATCTAAATTCTAGCGAATACAAGCCGAGTCTATCCAGTCTTTCTTCCTATGAAAGTCCTGCCATCCCAGGAATCAGTCTGGTGAACCTTCTCTGTACTCCCTCTATGGCAAGAATGTCTTTCCTCAGATTAGGAGACCAAAACTGTACGCAATACTCCAGGTGTGGTCTCACCAAGACCCTGTACAACTGCAGTAGAACCTCCCTGCTCCTATCAGTTACAAACTGCCTTGAAATCTGTTGTACGAGTTTCTACCTTCCATTATCAGCAAGGTGTCGCAGCTACTGCCTCACAGCGCCAGCGGGATAGTCCCAGCCTCAACTACCTCCTCTGGCAGCTTGGTGCCCTCTGGTCCTAGACTCACCCACTAGTGGAAATGTCCACTCCTCATCCACTCTATCTTGGCCTTTCATTTTTCGATAAGTTTCAATGAGGTCTCCTCTCATCTCACTGTCAATGTCATCTTGAGCTCTTAGGACACCTAATGATCAGAAATAAAAGGTATTAATCTTCCCCCAAGTCTAGTTTGGACATACTGTGTGAAAACAGGCCATTCGCCCCACCAAAAGACAGCACAGGCAAAAATGGTAAACAGTTCACGTCTAAATAGAAAGAAATAATGAATCTACTAGACTAAGTGGGACCCATAGGGTCCCATGTTCACACAGGAGGGCTGGTCCCCCAACGCAATATTCCACCTCTCCACCAATTCCAATATTGGTGGCTAGTGGGGGGGGGGGGCTTTCTGGAGCGCTGGTATGGGTTTTTGGGGTGGCAGCTCAGTCCCTCAAGCCTGATGTGCTGGAAGCTCACTCATGGCTGGTGGGCTGGCGGTTGACTCATGGCTATTCCTTGAAATTCCATTTCAAGCAGGGTGCAAGGCCACCGAATTCAAATCCATTTTCCTACCACTTCAAGCAGGGTGCGAGGCCACCAAATTCAAGCAGTTTCTTACCACTTTGTGCAGGGTGCAAGGCCACCAAATTCAAGTGCAGTTTCCTACCACTTCAAGCAGGGTGCAAGGCCACCAAATTCGTGCAGTTTCATACCACTTCAAGCTGGATCGAAGGCCACCAAATTCAAGTGCAGTTTCATACCACTTCAAGCAGGGTGCAAGGCCGTCAAATTCAAGTGCAGTTCATTCCATTCAAGCAGGGTGCAAGGCCACCAAATTCAAGTGAAGTTTCATTCCATTCAAGCAGGGTGCAAGGCCACCAAATTCAAATGCAGCTTCATACCGTTTCATGCAGGGTGAAACCACCATAAAACCACACAAACCACCAAACTCACACTTCAGTAGACATACAGTGTGTTCAGTTGATTCACAGCTCAGACAGAGTTGTGACGTCTCCCTCCCCCATCATGCAGAGACTGAGCCACACTTCCGGGTTATATACCCCCTCCTCCTCCAACCGGAAATGATGTGGCCTTCATGGCGTGATTGACAGGAGAGAGATTCTCAACATTTTTTAAACACTAATAACTCTTTTATTTTTCATTGATGGGAATAATCCTCTGCACCTGCTGAGCGGAGGGGGACTGAGTAAGATGGCCAAAAGTCACAGCCGTTAAGTGGTAGCTAGTGTTGCTAGTGTTTTCACACTCCTGCTCGACTCACGGATCCTTCGGTCCTCGTTACCGTCAACAATTCAACCTTCTCTGCTAAGCTCGACACGGGGGCGAAGGTCAATGTTATGTCAACAAGCCTGTTCAGAAAGATTAGGCACAATGAGCAACTAAGTGCTGACCGTTCGACTTTACATGCTTACGGGGGCGAGGTGCTGAAACCAGTGGGCAAGGCCATTTTCAATTATGTGCTGCAGAGGTCATCGCGGGCTCTCACGTTCTATGTTCTCGACTCTGACTGTGTGACTTTGTTGGGCAACCAGGCATTCCAGGACCTGGGACTAGTCTCGTTCGACCGCACTGTCCATGAGGTGCGGGTGATGTTGGATCCGATATCTGAGTACCCGGACCTGTTTGATAATGAGCTGGGCAAACTGCCTTTCATCTACAAGATGGCCACCGACCCAAAGGTGGCGCCTGTGGTCTGTGCACCACACAGAGTATCCCTCGCTATAAAGTACAAGGTTGAATCGATGCTGAAGAGCATGGTCGCGATGGGAGTGCTGGAGGCAGTTAGCGAGCCCACCGAGTGGGTCTCCACCATGGTTGCCACGCTAAAAAAGGACAAGAACGAGATAAGAGTGTACATCAACCCAAAGGACCTGAACCTCGCAATTAGGCGACCACACTACCCCATGAGAACCGTGGAAGATGTTGCGGCTCAAGTCGGCCAGGCCACGGTTTTCTCCGTCCTCGATGCCAAGAGTTCCTTCTGGCAGATACCACTCGACAACCGCTCCTCCGATCTGACAACGTTTGCTACTCCTTTTGGCAGATTCAAATTCCTGCGGATGCCATTCGGAATCAACTCTGTCAGCGAGGTGTTCCAGAGGTCCATGGAACAGCTGTTCGCTGGCATGCTGTGCGTCATCATCGTGGATGATATCCTAGTCCACGGGGAGAATGCCGCCGAACATGACAAAAACCTACGCCGGGTCCTGGACCGGGCTCGACAGATCAATTTAAAACTGAACATAAAAAAGTGCAGATTTCGCGTCTCTGAAGTGCCTTACGTCAGACACATCTTCACTTCTGATGGACTAAAGCCTGACCCACAAAAGACTGCTGCAATATCCGAGATGCCAGCCCCATACCTAATCTCAGCGAGCTGAGCTCGCCCCTGAGGCAACTAACTAAAAAAGACACTGCCTGGTCCTGGTTCCCACAACACCAACAGGCTTTCGAATTTCTGAAATCTAAGCTGACCAGCACCCCGACACTTAAATTCATCGACCTGCGCCGTCCCATTGTTGTTACCTGTGATGCCTCCTGTTTTGGACTCGGTGCTGCTTGCCTGCAGCTCTTTGATGACGGACCGCTGTTACCTGTTTCGTATGCCTCGCGAACCATGGCCGACACGGAGCAACGGTATGCTCAGATCGAGAAGGAGCTCCTCGCGGTTGTGTTTGCTTGTTCCAAGTTTAAAGATTTCCTTTTCGGCAGCAGATTCACGGTCGAGACCGACCACCAGCCACTAGTGACAATTCTTAACAAGCCCATACATGTTGCCCCTGCCAGACTGCAGCGCATGATGCTGCAGCTCCAACGTTATGATTTCCAACTGGTCTACAAAAAGGGCACTGAAATGTATGTGGCCGATACTCTATCTTGTGCCCCACGGGCCACCTGTGACCGCCACCCTTACGGGCAAGAAAACCTCTTGGTACTAAACGTCAACATTGTCCCAACCAGGCAACTTCAGTGCCTGATCGAACACACCGCCGCTGACACTGCGTTGCAGCAGCTCGCAGCTGTCATGAAGCGCGGCTGGCCCGACAAACGGACAACTTTGCCATCGGGTGCCCAAACGTTCTTTCTGGTCCGCGGTGAGCTGGTGCTCCAAGATGGTGTTATCGTCAAAGGCCACAAGGTCGTGGTTCCAGCCTCTCTGTATGATCTATACTACAACGCAGCCCATAGCGGTCATCCTGGGGTCGATGCCACTATTTCTCACGCTCAGGGACAGTTCTACTGGCCTGGTATGGCCAAATATATCGAGGACCGAGTTTCCTCCTGCTCCACCTGCAACAACCTCGCCCCGCACCAGCAGCGACAGCCCCTTTTGCAGCAGCCGGCGCCCGCCATGCCCTGGACATCGCTGGCTGCCGACATATCCGAATGGCGGGGCAAGCAGTTTCTCGTCCTGGTTGACTCGTACTCCAACTGGTTCGAGGTGGACCTGCTTCCTTCAATCACCTCCGAGATGGTCATCAGCAGACTGCGCAGGCACTTCGCCACCTTCAGTGCCCCTGTCCGCTTGCAGACCGACAATGGCCGACAATTTACCAACACCGAATTCAAATCTTTCGCTGCCAAGTGGAACTTTCACCACTACACTAGCAGCCCAGAGTATCCACAAAGCAACGGTCTTGCCGAGCGAGCCGTGCGGAGTGCTAAGGGTCTGCTTGAGCAGTCCCGCCTGTCTAACTCCCACTTCTACCTGGGCTTACTTAACCTCCGTAATATCTCCCGTGACCCGACCATGGGTTCCCCTGCCCAGCCTCTGATGTCGAGGACAACCAGGCCACCTATGCCGATCGCTCAACGGACCCTGCTACCCAATGTGTTCGAGCCTGCCGTTGTCCAACAGTGGATTGAACAGAAGCATGAGGTTCAACAGCGTTCCCACGACGGGTCCTGCCGCCCGCTGACCTGTCGTCCCTACTGCCCGGGCAAGTCGTTCGGATGCAAACTAGCACCGGCTATTCCCGTCTCGCGACCGTGGTTGGCGTGGCTGATTCGCCTCGTGGACTATGAAGGGACTGTCTATCGTCGAAGCCGTCAACACCTGTTGGCTGTGAACGAGCCGAAGCCTCCAACTGCGGGTCCTTATGCTCCACCTCTGCAGTCCCAGCCCGCCCCTGCCGGCTTTCCTGCTGATCCCTGCATTCCCCAGACCACTCACTTGTTGCGTTCTCCTCCACCGCTGCTGCCAGGTTCTGGCCGGTTTGCCTCCCCTCCTGCACGTTCTCCCTCCCCTCCCGTGTCTCCTGCTCCGGATGCGTCTCCTCCTGGTTTAACCTTCTCGCCCACTTCTGCTGCGCCTTCTCTTCTTTCTGAGGGGGGGGGGGGGGAAGGTATGCACGCGTTCGGGTCGCCTGTTCGCTATGGCGACTTTGTTTAGATTCGTTTAGATTCGTATAATTTATATAATCACACTGCCATGGCTCTATTTCAATTCTGATTTCTAAGGGGAAGGATGTAGATGGTTTATGCATGCAACCAATAATGTAGCTACCTCAGTACCACTAACCACGCCTTAATTATCAAGTATAATAACACTCTCTCGCTCTCTCTCCAGCACGGTGACAGACTGCGTGCAGTTCGTGCTGGATCATGTTTAATCTGTGTGTTTATTAAAGAGTTAAGTAAAGTTACAAGTGTGTGAGATTCACTTCTTTACACATAGAAAAACATAGAAAATAGGTGCCGGAGGAGGCCATTCAGCCCTTCGAGCCAGCACCGCCATTCATTCTTTCAGCGCTGAGCCCGGAAGGACCTTCTTTAGTTTAGTTTAGTTTAGTTTAGAGATACAATGTGGAAACAGGCCCTTCGGCCCACCAGGTCCGCGCCGACCAGCGATCCCCGCACATTAAGACTCGGGACTAGGGACAAATTTTCCATTTACTAAAGCCAATTAACCTACAAACCTGTACGTCTTTGGAGTGTGGGAGGAAGATCTCGGAGAAAACCCACGCAGGTCAGGGGGAGAACGTGCGAACTCCGAACAGACAGCGCCCGTAGTCGGGATCAAACTCGCAACTCCGGCGCTGCATTTGGTGTAAGGCAGCAACTCTACCGCTGTGCCAACATGACCGCCCGTTTTTTTGTGAATGGTCGGACTGCACACCACTACATATGGACCTGACTATTTCACTCACCCAGTGTAAAGCGACAAGGAGGAATTTCTAAGCAACTTGTGAATATCATGTTTGTGGGATCTTTGCTGTGGTCAGCTTGGCTGCCCTATTGCCTGCATTACAATGGTGTCTATACATCAAGAAACATGCCTTCAGATCTGCAGTGCTTTGGGGCAGCATCTAGCCAGGAATGGTGCCACACAAATGCTCAGATATTTGCGTAACTCTTTTGAAAAGGAGCAGCAGCAACATTTGGTGATCTTCTATGTCAACGTTGCGGGGGAAAGATCCTCCAGGCTCTGTTACCGTTCGAAGCAGATATTTGCATTTCGTTGTCTCTGTACTGTACGCTGCACAATGGCAATAAAGTTTGAATCTGAATCTGAATCTGAATCTGAATCATCTATTGTTGTTAGTTTATTTTAGTCTAGTTTAGTTTAGAGAAGCAGAACGGATATAAGCCCTTCGGCCCACCGAGTCCACGTTGGCCAGCGATCCCCGCTCATTAGCACTATCCCACACTAGGGACAATTTACATTTAAGCCAATTTACAGCAAACCTATAGGTCTTTGGAGAGAGGGAGAAAACCGAAGATCTTGGAGAAAACCCACATAGGTCAAGGGGAGAACGTACAAACCCCGTACAGACAGCACCCATAGCCAGGATCGAACTCTAGTGCTGTAGGCAATGTAAGGCAGCAAATGTACCACTGTGCCACCATTCTCACATTCTGTTGATGATCTTCCAGCTGCACTTGATAATAGACAATAGACAATAGACAATAGCTGCAGGGGTAGGCCATTCGGCCCTTCGAGCCAGCACCACCATTCAATGTGATCATGGCTGATCATCCCAATCAGTACCCCGTTCCTGCCTTCTCCCCATATCCTCTGACTCCGCTACTTTTAAGAGCCCTATGTAGCTCTCTCTTGAAAGCATCCAGAGAACCTGCCTCCACCACCCTCTGAGGCAGGGAATTCCACAGACTCGCCACTCTCTGTGGGAAAAAGTGTTTCCTAGTCTCAGTTCTAAATGGCTTACTCCTCATTCTTAAACTGTGGCCCCTGGTTCTGGACTCCCCCAACATCGGGAACATGTTTCCTGCCTCTAGCGTGTCCAAGCCCTTAACAATCTTATATGTTTCAATGAGATACCCTCTCATCCTTCTAAACTCCAGAGTGTACAAGCCCAGCCGCTCCATTCTCTCAGCATATGACAGTCCCGCCATCCCGGGAATTATCCTTGTGGGAATTAACCCTGATGTCCATCTCATGTTCATAAGTGATAAGAGCAGAATTAGGCCATTCGGCCCATCGTCTACTCCGCCATTCAACCATGGCTGATCTATCTATCCCTCGCAACCCCATTCTCCTGCCTTCAACCCATAACCCTTGACACCCTTACTAAATATTTAAGAAGGAACTGCAGATGCTGGAAAATCGAAGGTAGACAAAAATGCTGGAGAAAATCCCAGCATCTGGAGCGAAGGAAATAGGCAAAGGTTTCGGCCCAAAACGTTGCCTATTTCCTTCCTATTTCCAATCTCAAAGCGGAGATTGATAGTTCATAAGGTCATAGGTGTGACCTTATGTGTACTCCGCCATTGAATTATGGCTGCTCTATCTATCCCTCCTAACCCCCCTTCTCATGCCTTCGTCCCACACCCGTACTAATCAAGAATAAATCTATCTCTGCTTTATAAAATATCCACTGACTTGGCCTCCACAGCCGTCTGTGGCAAAGAATTCCACAGATTCACCTCCCTCGGACAATAAGTATAATTTTCCCTAGTGTGCGTAGGATAATGTTTGTGTGCGGGGATCGCTGGTCGGCACAGAGCCTGCTACCGCGCTGAATCTCTAAACTAAACGAAACTTTCCTTGCTTGTCAGCTTCCAGCACTTGTAGCCTTTGTGTCCCACTTATCACCTCCAGAAATTTGTCTCCACACCTTCCTTCACTTGACTTATATATCACACTCGTCAGATATCTTAGATATCTCAGTATCACACTCCTTTTGGCCTTGGTTGGCAGGTTTGGCCGGTATCTCTATGACATTGGCTTGCTGCGCTCCTCTCCATTCTACCACTATGTGCTTTCCTTGTCACTTCTGAACACCAGTCCAAAGAGCGACATGAATTCTAACTCCGAGCAGAGGGATCTAGGAGTACAGGTGCAAGGAAGGATCTAAGAGTACAGAGTATTGACTATAGAAGTTGGGAGGTCATTATTATTATTATTATTAAAGCTTTATTTCAGACACAGGTCCATATAACACATCTAACAGTACAAAGAATTACAAAGATACATTATAAAATTGCATATTAGCCTAAATTGTATATAAGCTATTGCACCAATGCCGTCTTAGCCTAGAAGTGAATCTATAGCAGCTTTTCAGAGGGCTGACTAGGGCTTCAATTATGTGGTTCTCTGACTTGTCCAGGCGACACATAAAACTAAACATCAGCTGTCTTAAGAGTGCCTCACAGGTTGGTACTCTAGTGGACACAAACAATTGACTGGCACTATGCCACCTAGGGACACGAAGTAGCAACCTCATTGCATCATTGTATGCTACCTTGAGCCTCTGCATACTCCTTTTCTTATAATTAGACCACAATTGAGCAGTTGTACAGTATAAGATGTTTGTGAGTCCGCATTTAGAGTATTGTGTTCCATTCTGGGCACCATGTTATAGGAAAGATATTGAAAGGCTTCAGAGAAGGTTTACGAGGATGTTGCCAGGACTAGAGGGTGTGAGCTACAGGGAGAGGTTGAGCAGTTTGGGACACTATTCCTTTGAGCGCAGGAAGATGAGGGGTGATCTTACAGAGGTGTATAAAATCATGGGAGGAATAGATCAGGTAGAGTCTCTTGCCTAGAGTAGGAGAATCGAGGACCAGAGGACATAGGTTCAAGGTGAAGGGGAAAAGATTTAATAGGAATCTGAGGGGTAATGTTTTCACAAAAAGGGTGGTGGGTGTATGGAACAAGCTGACAGAGGAGGCAGTTGAGGTTGGGACTATCCCAACATTTGAGAAACAGTTAGAGAAAATACATGGATAGGACAAGTTTAGAGGGATATAGGTCAAATGCTGGCAGGTGGGACTAGTGGAGCTGGGACATGTTGAGCAAGTTGGGCTGAAGGGCCTGTTTCCACGCTGTACCACTCTATGACTCTATAACATGGCAGGTACAGCAACATTAAGTTAATTATAATCTCATCTGGTACCAATCACCCAGTAGATCAATTTATCTTTCTTCATCTATTTCATTCCCCCTTCATTCTCCAATTGTCAAATGCAGCACATTAAATAGCAAACACTTTGAAAGGCCGCACCAGTATGGTGTGTTGTTTTAGAATTGAGCCTCACAAAGCTGTGAGACTGGGATGAGGTCAGTAACACTTCAGAGAGATTGACCTACCCACCAAAGTGCCTTTCATAAGTCAATAGCCAATTTTACCCCATGGGTTTGCTAGATTCCTCACAACAGACCACCTTGTTGATTTAACCTTGAGGTTCATATTTCTATGCGCGGCTGTTGGGATCTCGTGTGAAGATAAGTGTCTCTGCATGACGGCTCTTACTTTCACATCTTATCCTTTCTTTCATTTAGAAGCCAGTTTGTGTAGAGTTTAATTTTGTGTAGAGACGCAGCGTGGAAGCAGGCACTTCGACCCAGCGAGTCCGCTTCCACCAGCGATCCCCCGCACACTGACGCTATCCAACACACACTAGGAACAATTTACAACTATACACTACAATACAATTCAATAATACTTTATTAACCAAGTATGTTTTGCAACATACGAGGAATTTCATTTGCCAAGTCAGCCATACAAAAAAAAGCAACGGAACACACAAAATACATTTTAACATAAACATCCACCACAGTGACTCCTCCACATTCCTCACTGTAATGAAAGGCGAAAAAAAAGTTCAATCTCTTCCCTTCTTTGTTCTCCCGCGGTCGGGGGCCTTGAGCCTTCCGTTGACGGGACGATCTTGGCTCCCGTAGCGGGCAGTCGAGCCCTCCGCGTCGGGGCGATCAAGCTCCTGCATTGGGGGGGAATCTCAGCTCCCCCAGGCCGGTGATCGGACCCCGGGTCGGGGCTGGTCAAACCTTCTGCACCATTGGAGCTTCCTGACATCTACAGTCTCTACCCGAGACTGCGAGCTCTCGATGGTAAAAAACGCAGGCTGCAGTTGGAGCGTTGATCCCAGGCAAGGGATCGGCTGTGATGGTAAGTCCACATCCCCGCGGTGGGACTCAAAGTCAGTCCCGAGCGAGGCCTCCAGCTCCATGATGTTAGGCCGCAGAGCGACCAGAGATACGACCCGGAAAACAATTACATCTCCGGTAGAGTAAGATATTGAAAAAAAAGTTTCCCCCGACCCCCTCCCCCCCTCCCCACATAAAACAAACCAGAGCACATTTACACATACTTACACATACCAAGCCAATTAACCTACAAACCTGTACACTTTGGAGTGTGGGAGGAAACTGGAGATACTGGAGAAAAGCCACGCGGGTCACGGGGAGAACGTACAAACCCCGTACAAACAGCACCTGTAGTCAGAATCTGGCGCTGTAATGCAGCAACTCTATCATGTCACCATGCCGCCCTATACATTGCATCATTCAGAGGCCATGGAAGAAGGATTTTTCATGGCACAGTCATAGTCATAGAGTCTTACGACGTGGAAACAGGCCCATTGGCTCAACTTGCCCCCGCCGGCCAACATGCCCATCTACACGTCAGAAGTCAGAATACCCAAAACTACTTTACAATGAATGAAAAAAATCCCAGCATCACATGGGAGAGCTGGTCCCCCAACACAATATTCCACCTCTCCACCAATGCCAATATTGGTGGCCGGTAGGAGGGGGGGTGGTTTCTGGAGCGCTAGTATGGGTGTTGTAGGCTGAAGGGACTGGTTTTCATAGGGCTAGTATGGACATTGTGGGCCGAATGGATTCTTGGGCTGGCGGCTCAGTCACTCAAGCCTGTTGTGCTGGCAGCTCACTCACTCACGGCTGGTGGGCTGCCAGTTGACTCACAGCTATTCCTTGAAATTCCATTTCAAGCAGGGTACAAGGCCATCAAATTCAAGTGCAGTTTCTTACCACTTCAAGCAGGGTGCAAGGCCACCAAATTCAAGTGTAGTTTCATACCATTTCAAGCAGGGTGCAAGGCCAGTAAAGACAGCGAATCGTGACCTCTCCCTCCTCCATCTTGCAGAGACTGAGCCACATCTACACTTCTGGGTTTTATTGTCCCTTCCCCCCCTCCCACCAGAAGGGGCGTGGCCTTCATCGCATGATTGACAGGAGAGAGAATATCAACATTTTTTAAACACTAATCCTCAGCACATGATGAGCAGAGCGGGAGTAAGATGACCAAAAATCACAGCCGTACGTGGTAGCGTTTTATACTAAAATTAATATAAAGCGCAAACGGGAAGTGGTCAAGACTTTTAATTATATAGAAGGCAAGGCAACTTTAATTAGATAAGGCAACTTTAATTAGGCAAGGCAACTTTAATTAGGCAAGGCAACTTTAATTAGGCAAGGCAACTTTAGCATTTCCAAACCAAAGGCAACACAGCTTTAGCATTTCCAAACTTTTTTTTCAAACCACATTAAGGGCACTGACAGGTCAGTAAAATCACTCACAGTTTAGTTGACATGTGTTCAGTGTTATTCACAGCTCAGACTGAGAGACGTGACCCTATGGCTTCCCTATCTTGCAGAGACTGACTGAGGCACTCAACACTTCCGGGTTTTATAGTCTCTCCAGAAGGGGCGTGGCCTGACTACAGGTGCTGTTTGTACGGAGTTTGCACTTTCTCCCCGTGACCACGTGGGTTTTCTCCCAGATCTTTGGTATCATCCCACACTCCAAAGACGTTCAGGTTTGTAGGTTAATTGGCTTGCTACAAGTGTAAATTATGTGTGCAGTAGATGTGCAGGGATCGCTGGTTGGTGAAGACACATTGTGCCGAAGGGCCTGTTTCTGTGCTATATGTCTAACCTAAACTAAACTAGCAGTCTGAAGAAGGGTTTCGGCCGAAACGTTGCCTATTTCCTTCGCTCCATAGATGCTGCTGCACCCGTTGAGTTTCTCCAGCAATTTTGTCTACCCTAAACTAAACAAAACTGTGCAAAAAATTCTTCCGACATTCATAGAGGCTGTACATACATGCAATAGTGTTTATACAAATCACACAATATTACCCCACACCTTGCTACTCATGCGGCCTCCTGGTGCGATAGCCCTTCCCTTATCTTGAGGGGGGGTGTCCACCACACTCTGCCCCCCTACTGTCCAGCATCGGAATCACCCTAGACTGTGGTCCTCCCCCACAGAACATTGGTGTTGGTTGCATCGTGCTTCAGTGTTCGTCCCTCAGCACGTGATCCTGCACTCTGCAGCAGGCCAGTCGGCACCATTCCCCGACGGACATCTCGCTCTGCTGTGAGGTCAACAAAGCTCGTGCAGACCGAAGAGGGTCTTTCTCCTCTAAAGGGCCGGTCCCACCAGCATGCGACTGCATGCGGCAAGCGCGACCTAACGTGGTCGCTTGAGCCGTACGGCCTCGCGGTGCCGGTCCCACTTCGATCGCCGGAGCCGTATGGAGTTGAGCGGAGCTGGTCCCGACATCGCGCGGGGCTCCGAAAAACTGACACTGTTCAAAAATTCGGCCTGCCGGCCCGCAGCTACCTCGACGCCGTGTCACTCACTCGACCTCCGCGCGGCTCCCGCTTCTGGTTTGGTCGCGCTTGCCGCATGCAGGCGCATGCTGGTGGGACCGGCCCTTTAGGTCGCGCTTGCCGCATGGAGTCACATGCTCGTGGGACAGGCCCTTAATGCTCTATTCCACAACTCAGCTATCCTCCCCGACTCTCTCTCTCTCCTCTCTCCTCTAATGCTCACTCCACAACTGTGCTATCTCTCTTTCTCTCTCCCTCTCTCCCTCCCTCTCTCTCTGTCTCTCTCTCCCGCTCTCCACATCATTCCTCTCCTCTGCGAGCTCTGCTTCCTTCACTCTCTCCTCCTCCCTCCGGACTACATTCCACGACACACACACCAAAAGAATCAGATCACTGATTGCCAAGTTTGTAAAAATAACTCAAAGTCTAGACTCGCTATCGATGATAGACACAATACGCATTGATATTTGTGCAAAAGGTGTAAATTATCGTAGCAACGGGTTCAGATGGAAGTAAGGCTCCCCTTTTCATCATATCCCCATAATAATTCTCAGAACTTATCCAACTTCTTCCTGAAATTCCTCAAGATGTTTTTGCTTCTGTGTCAGTGGGTTCATGAGAAAACCACAAGAGTTAGTTTTCTCTCTAAATGCTGACTTGGAAATATATTCCTTCGTAGAATCAAAGAGCTGCAGATGTTGGTTAATATGCAAAAAGGGTACAAGGTGCTGGAGTAACTCAGCAGCTCAGGCAGCTCGGATAGGTCAAGACCCCTTCTTCAGACTTGACCCAAAATGTCGCCTATCCACGTTCTCCAGAGATGCTGCCTGACCCGCTGAGATACTCCGACACTTTGTGTCTATTCCTTCACCAATCGCTGTCAAATTCCCAACAAAACAGTCATAGAAACATAGAAACTAGGTGCAGGAGGAGGCCATTTGGCCCTTCGAGCCTGCATGATCATGTGATCATGGCTGATCGTCCCCTATCAATAACCCGTGCCTGCCTTCTCCCCATATCCCTTGACTCTACTAGCCCCTAGAGCTCTATCTAACTCTCTCTTAAATCCATCCAGTGATTTGGCCTCCACTGCCCTCTGTGGCACGGTATTCCAAAAATTCACAGCTCTCTGGGTGAAAAAGTTTTTTCTCACCTCAGTCTTAAATGGCCTCCCCTTTATTCTAAGACTGTGGCCCCTGGTTCTGGACTCGCCCAACATTGGGAACATTTTTCCTGCATCTAGCTTGTCCAATCCTTTTATAATTCTATATGTTTCTATAAGATACCCCCTCATCCTTCTAAACTCCAGTGAATACAAGCCTAGTCTTTTCAATCTTTCCTCATATGACAGTCCCGCCATCCCAGGGATCAATCTCGTGAACCTACGCTGCACTGCCTCAATCACAAGGATGTCCTTCCTCAAATTGGGAGACTAAAACTGTACACAATACTCCAGATGTGGTCTCACCAGAGCCCTATACAACTGCAGAAGAACCTCTTTACTCCTATACTGAAATCCTCTTGTTATGAAGGCCAACATTCCATTAGCTTTCTTCACTGCCGGCTGAGTCCTGTGAGAATTGACAAAGATGATGGTCGCTGCAAGAATCAGGAATAGGATACAGAATACTGGAAGAACTCAGCAGATCAAGCAAAATGTGTGGTGGCAAATTGAGTAAGATAATGATTCG
Source organism: Amblyraja radiata (assembly GCF_010909765.2). Classification (NCBI taxonomy): domain Eukaryota; kingdom Metazoa; phylum Chordata; class Chondrichthyes; order Rajiformes; family Rajidae; genus Amblyraja; species Amblyraja radiata. The sequence continues at coordinate 101,067,438 of NC_045961.1, forward strand.
GGCTGAGAAATTGCATCAGGATTGAGAGTGAAGAGGAAAGATTGCCAGTATTATTTGGATTATTTTCTCTGAAGTGTTGGAGGTTAAGGAATGTATTCGATAGGTAAATAAACTTATGAAAGGCAGAGATGGGGTGGATCGAGCACTGATGTAACGTTACCTATTTCTTTTCTCCAGAGATGCTGAGGTAACTCTAGCAATACCTCTCTCTTCGTCACTCCCCCACCCCAGTCATCGCTCCCTTCCCATCGGTGCCGGCTCTGATCTGTTCCGTACCTTTTCATACCTCTAGTTTCCCTCTCCCCTCACTCTCAGTCTGAGGAAGGGTCTCGACCCAAAACTTCACCTATTCCTTATCTCCAGAGATGCTGCCTGACCCGCTGAGTTATGAGCCTGTCCCACTTAAGCGATTTTTTAGGCAACTACAGGCGACTAGGCTCTCGCCACATGGTCGTCTGGGTGTCGCCTGTACAGTCGTGAGTCGTCTCCTCATTCGCCCAAAGAGTCGTAGCATATTTCTGGTCGTCGCTGGATTTTCAACATGTTGAAACATTTTCAGAGACAGTCGGGGACAGTGGGTTTGACGCCAATGAGCGTAGCTTGACTTCTCCTGACGTAGGCGCTGTCGTAGTTGTCTCCAGGTTAACGTAGGTTGTCGCCGGTGATGACTTTGTTTTTGTTTTGTTGTTACAGTAACGATTCTATTTCAAATTTTATGTCGAAGGGGGGTCCAGTCGCTAGTTTTTCGACGAACTGCTACGACTATGACAGTCGCCGGCAGTTGCCTAAAAATAACCTAAGTGGGACAGGCCCTTTAATTACTCCAGCATTTAGTGTCCATCTTTGGTGTAAAGCAGCATCTGCAGTTCCTTCTTACACAGGGAACCTTTGTCCCTGGGTGTAAATGTCAAAGACCAGAGGGTATACCTTGAAGATCAGAAGGGCAAATTTAGAGGGACTGTGAGGGGCAGGTTTTTTACACATAGCCTGGAAAACGCTGAAAAGGGTGGTGGTGGAAGCAGATATGATAGTGTCATTTTAAAGGCTTTTACAGAGGCATATGGATATGAAGGGATATGGGTCACATGCAGGCAGAGGAGATTAATTTTATATGGCATCATATTCTGCACAGATATTGGTGGGCAGGTGCTTGTTCCTGCACTGTGCCATTCTGTTCGATATAGCAGTATTTGCAGTTTACAGTTTAGTTTATTGTCACGTGTACCAAGTTACAGTGGAAAGCTTTTGTTGCGTGCTGTCCAGTCAGCGGAAAGACAATACATGATTACAACTGAGCCATTTATTGCTTCATGATAAGGGATATGATAAGGGTGATAATGATTACAGTGTATTTATAGTGAACTAGACTAAGTGGGACCCGTTGGGTCCCATGTTCACACAGCAGGGCTGGTCCCCCGACGCAATATTCCACCTCTCCACCAATTCCAATATTGGTGGCCAGTGGGGGGGGGGGGGGGGCTTTCTGGAGAGCGGGTATGGGTGTTGTTGGCTGCAGGGACTACTGGTCTCCAGAGGGCTAGTGTGAACATTGTGGGCCAAATGGATTCTTGGGGAGGCAGCTCAGTCCCTCAAGCCTGATGTGCTGGCCGCACACTCACGGCTGGTGGGCTGGCAGTTGACACGGCTATTCCTTGAAATTCCATTTCAAGCAGAGTGCTAGGCCACCAAATTCAAATCCATTTTCCTACCACTTCAAGCAGGGTGCAAGGCCACAAAATTCAAGTGCAGTTTCATACCATTTCAAGGATGGTGCAAGGCCACCAAATTCAAATGCAGTTTAATACCATTTCATGCAGGGTGCAACGACACCACATTCAAATGCAGTTTCATACCATTTTGTGCAAGGTCACCACATTCAAATGCATTTTCATACTATTTCAAGCAGGGTGAAACCACCATAAAAACCACCATAAACCCACACAGTAGACATTCAGTGTGTTCAGTTGATTCACAGCTCAGACAGAGTCGTGACCTCTCCCTCCCCCATCATGCAGAGACTGAGCCACACCCACACCCCCGGGTTTTATAATCCCTCCCCCTCCCACCGGAAAAGGTGTGGCCTTCATGGCGTGATAGACAGGAGAGAGATTCTCAACATTTTTTAAACACTAATAACACTTTTGTTTTTCATTGATGGGAAGAATCCTCTGTACCTGATGAGAGGAGGGGAACTGAGTAAGATGGCCAAAAATCACAGCCATAATGTGGTAGCGTTTTATATAAAATCAATATAGTGCAAACAGGAAGTTCTCAAGTTTAGACAAACAACCATATGCAGGCAGTGCCTTTTCACTTCAACCCAAACCCCCCAAACAACCATTTGCAGGCAGTGCCTTTTTACTTCAAACCAACCATATTTTCATTTTCAAACCACATTAAGTGCACTCACAGTTGAGTAGACATTTGTTCAGTGTTATTCAGAGCTCAGAAAGATGGCTTCCTCCATCTTGCAGAGACTGAAGCACACCACTTCCTGGTTTTATAGTCCCTCCCCCTCCCTCCAGCAGGGGCAGCAGAGAGAATGGCAATTTAAAAAAAAACATTAATATCTCTCTGATTTTTCATCGATGGGAAAGATCCTCTGGTCCCGGAAGACGGAGGGGAGCTCTGAGCGAGGTGGCCAAAAATGACGGCCGTAGGTGGCGGCGTTCTCTCGGATATCGCAGCACAGTGGGCCAAAAACGGTCAAGATCAGACTTTTAGTAATATAGATTGTGTGCCTCCTTGTCACCTTTTAGTAATATAGATAGATTTACAACCTTTTTTTTAAAGGGAATATGTTTAGTTCAAGGTAGAGCCAGCAAAGTATGATCAAAGATAGTCCGAGGGTTCCCATTGAGGTTGATACTAGTTCAGGACTGCTCGCTGGCTGGGGTAGGATGATTCAGTTGCCTGAGAACAGCCGGGAAGAAACTGTCCCTGAATCTGGAGGTGTGCGTTTTCACATTTCTGTGCCTTCTGCCTGATGGGAGAGAGGAGAAGAGGGAGTGGCCAGGGTGCGACTCACCCTTGATTATGCCGCTGGCCTTGCTGAGGTAGCCTGAGGTGTAGATGGAGTCAATGGAAGGGAGGTTGGTTTGTGTGATGGTCTGGGCTGCGTCCACAATTCGCTGCAATTTGGGTGGGCGGACATTGAGATGGTTTGGTGTGAGATTCGTGCCATAGAAGGAGTACAGAGAAGGTTCACCAGACTGATTCCTGGGATGTCAGGACTTTCATATGAAGAAAGACTGGATAGACTCGGCTTGTACTCGCTAGAATTTAGAAGATTGAGGGGGGATCTTATAGAAACTTACAAAAGTCTTAAGGGGTTGGACAGGCTAGATGCAGGAAGATTGTTCCCGATGTTGGGGAAGTCCAGAACAAGGGGTCACAGTTTAAGGATAAGGGGGAAATCCTTTAGGACGGAGATGAGAAAAATATTTTTCACACAGAGAGTGGTGAATCTGTGGAATTCTCTGCCACAGAAGGTAGTTGAGGCCAGTTCATTGGCTATATTTAAGAGGGAGTTAGATGTGGCCCTTGTGGCTAAAGGGATCAGGGGGTATGGAGAGAAGGCAGGTACAGGATACTGAGTTGGATGATCAGCCATGATCATATTGAATGGCGGTGCAGGCTCGAAGGGCCGAATGACCTACTCCTGCACCTGTTTTCTATGTTTCTATGTTTCTATGAGAGAGATGACAAGGAGGTGATAGGTGATATGAACGTCATAAGTGATAGGAGCAGAATAAGACCATTTGTTCCATCAAGTCTACTCTGGCATTCAATCATGGCTGATCAATATCTGGCTCTTAACCCCATTCTCCTGCCTTCTTCCCATAACCCCTGACACCTCTAATAATCAAGAATTTATCTATCTCTGCCATAAAAATATCCATTGACTTGGCCTCCGCAGCCTGCTGTGGCAAAGAATTTTACCGATTCACCACCCAATGACTAAAGAAATTCCTCCTCATCTCCTTCCTAACGGAACATCCTTTAATTCTGAGGCTATGACCGCTGGTCCTAGACTCTCCCAATAATGGAAACATCCTAACGTACTAACGTCAACAGAATATCTGAAATGATGAAATCGTGGAGAAGCATCATTAGTACAACGATGAAAGCTGACAAAATATTGTCCCAAAGAGACACATTCCTACTTGGGGCTCACTCTGCCAATTGCATCCCAGTCCCAGTAAACCTGAACAGCCTGAAAATTGAACCATCCTACCACAACCAGAGAGCAGTGCTGAACTACTAACTACCTCATTGGTGACCCTCGGACTATCCATGATCAGAATTAGGTGGCTTTTACCTTGCACTAAACGTTATTCCCTCATAGAAACATAGAAATTAGGTGCAGGAGTAGGCCATTCGGCCCTTCGAGCCTGCACCGCCATTCAATATGATCATGGCTGATCATCCAACTCAATATCCCGTACCTGCCTTCTCTCCATACCCTCTGTTCCCCTTAGCCACAAGGGCCACATCTAACTCCCTCTTAAATATAGCCAATGAACTGGCCTCGACTACCCTCTGTGGCAGGGAGTTCCAGAGATTCACCACTCTCTGTGTGAAAAAAGTTTTTCTCATCTCGGTTTTAAAGGATTTCCCCCTTATCCTTAAGCTGTGACCCATTGTCCTGGACTTCCCCAACATCGGGAGCAATCTTCCTGCATCTAGCCTGTCCAACCCCTTAAGAATTTTGTAAGTTTCTATAAGATCCCCTCTCAATCTCCTAAATTCTAGAGAGTATAAACCAAGTCTATCCAGTCTTTCTTCATAAGACAGTCCTGACATCCCAGGAATCAGTCTGGTGAACCTTCTCTGCACTCCCTCTAGGGCAATAATGTCCTTCCTCAGATTTGGAGACCAAAACTGTACGCAATACTCCAGGTGTGGTCTCACCAAGACCCTGTACAACCGCAGTAGAACCTCCCTGCTCCTATACTCAAATCCTTTTGCTATGAATGCTAACATACCATTCGCTTTCTTCACTGCCTGCTGCACCTGCATGCCTACTTTCAATGACTGGTGTACCATGACACCCAGGTCTCACTGCATCTCCCCTTTTCCTAGTCGGCCACCATGTATCTGTACACTGTAAATGGCTCGATTGTAATCATGTATTGTGTTTCTGCTGACTGGTTCACACGCAACAAAAGCTTTGTACTGTACCTCCGTACACGTGACAATAGACTTCCAGAGCAACTATATCATTACAGTTAAGGACATGTCCCACTTTCACGACCTAATTCACGACCTCTGCCGAGTTTGCCCTTGACTCGTACTCGCAGCATGGTCGTCACGAGGTCGTAGGAGGTCCTAGGTAGGGCGTAGCAGGTCGTGATGTTAGTCGTAGGTACTCGTGGCATAAAGTTTTTTCTAGCCTGACGAGAAATGTCCACGAGTAAAAAAGGTAATGAATTAGGTCAAGAAAGTGGGACAGGCCCATTAATAATGGACCTTGACTGCATTAATCCTGTGGGACACAGTCCCTCTGCAAGTAATTTCACTCTCATAAACTACTGCAGAGAAAATGCCTAATTGTACCAGCTGAGGGTATTGTTAGAGTATCAAACACACTGATTCAAAGTCAATGTCAAGTTGATGTCAAGTTTCAGGGTTGGCACAGAGGTGCAACGGTAGAGATACTGCCTTACAGCGCTAACAACTCCAGAGAACCGGGTTCGATCCCGACTACGGGTGCTTTTCTGTGCGGAGTTTGTATGTTCTCCCCGTGACCGCGTGAATTTTCTCCGGGATCTTCGGTTTCCTCCCACCCTCCAAAGATGATACACAATAGACAACAGACAATAGGTGCAGGAGTAGGCCATTCGGCCCTTTGAACCAGCACCGCCATTCAATATGACCATGACTGATCATCCGCAATCAGTACCCCGTTCCTGCCTTCTCGAAATATCCACTGACTCCCCTATCTTTAAGAACTCTATCTAACTCTCTCTTGAAAGCATCCAGAGAATTGGCCTCCACCGCCTTCTGAAACAGACAATTCCACAGATTCACAACCCTCTGTGTGTAAGAAAGTTTTTTCTCATCTCCGTTCTAAATGGCCTACTCCTTATTCTTAAACGGTGGCCCCTGGTTCTGGGCTCACCCAACATCGGGAACATGTTTCCTGCCTCTAGCGTGTCCAAACCCTTAATAATCCTATATGTTTTAATAAGATTCCCTCTCAACCAGATTCCAGAGTATACAAGCCCGGCCGCTCCATTCTATCAACATATGACAGACAGGACGTACAGGTTTGTAGGTTAATTGGCTTGGTATAAATGTAAATTGTACCCAGTGTGTGTAGGATAGTGTTAATGTGCAGGGATCACTGGTTGGCGCAGACTCGGTGGGCCGAAGGGCCTGATTCTGCGCTGTTATCTCTAAACTAAACTAAACAAAAGTTTCATCGTTGTATTAATTTTGCTTCACTACAATTTTATCTGCCGCTGACTATGTCTACAACATTACCTCTCTCATCCAAGTTCTGCTTTCACCACTGAGGGACCTTCAGTAGGGTCGCCAACTTTCTCACTCCCAAATAAGGGACAAACGGTCAGAATACGGGACAAATTCCCAACGGCAATTCGTGGACCGACTCGGCCGTGGCTGGGTGAATGATGAGTTGGCCTCGGGTGCTGGACTGTACACAAAGCCCAGCCGGCGGGCCAGCTGAGGAGTTTTGCCCATGGCGCCGGATTTGCGAATGTGGAGAGGATGTTTCCACTTGTGAGAGGGTCTAGGAATAGAGACCATATCCTCAGAATAAAAGGATGTACCTTTAAGAAGGAGGTGAGCAGGAGTTTCTTTAGCCAGAGGATGAGTCTGCGAAATTGATTGCCACAGAAGGCTGTGGAGGCTAGGACTATGAATATTTTTTAGGCAGAGATTGATAGATTCTTGTTTAGTGTGGGTGTTTGGGGTTATGGGGAGAAGACAGGAGAATACAGAATAGAGGTATACAAAATCATGAGAGGAATAGATCGGGTAGATGCGCAGAATCTTTTACCCAGAGTAGGGAAATCGAGGACCAGAGGACATAGCTTCAAGGTGAAGGGAAAAGGATTTAATAGGAATGTGAAAGGTATCTTTTTCACACAGAAGGTGGTGGGTGTATGGAACAAGCTGCCGGAGGAGGTAGTTGAGGCTGGGACTATCCCATCATTTAAGAAACAGTTGGACAGGTACATGGATAGGACAGGTTTGGAGGGATATGGACCAAGCGCAGGCAAGTAGGACTAGTGTAGCTGGGACATTGTTGGCCGGTGTGGGCGAGTTGGGCCGAAGGGCCTGTTTCCACACTGTATTACTCTATGACTCTATGACTCTATCTAATGGGGTTGAGAGGGAAAAATAGAACAGCAATCGTTGAATCTCCGCCTTAAAAATATCCATTGACGTGGCCTCCACAGCCTTCTGTGGCAATGAATGCCACAGATTCACCACCCTCTTGTAATTCAATCACGGCTGATTCAGTCATCTGTTCTAATATTTCTTTCTCTGCCCCATCCTTTGATCTAAGCTCCTCTAATTGCTCTGGCATATTTTGCTCATTAATGCCATTATATAAATTTGTTACTGAGGTTATTTCCTGCATCATGTTCGTTTCAGCATCCAAAAGACTGGCTATTGGACTGTAACGGGATTTGATCAGTAATGAGGGAGTCTGAAACCTATTGTTTCTCTCCGATCTCCGCAAACATCGGGATAATATTGTTTTAATTGCATCCACATTAGAATATCTTGGAACTGAACATAAATCAGCCCCTCATATTTCACTTGGGCAGCTTGCACCCCAGCGGAATGAAGGGTCTTAACCCAATACATCACCTATTCCTTCTCTCCAGAGATGCTACCTGTCCCGCTGAGTTACTCCAGCATTTTGTGTCTACCAGCAGTATGAATATTGACTTCTCTAACTTACAATACAATACAATACAATACCGTTTATTGTCATTTGAACCTCAAATGAAGTTCAAACGAAATTTGGTTTCTGCAGTCATACAACAAGAAAAAAAACAAGCCACACAATTATCACAATTTACACAAACATCCATCACAATGAATCTCCTCCTCACTGTGATGGAAGGCAAAGTCTTGTCTCTCCCCTGCTCTCCATTCTTCTCCCGATGTCAAAGTCAAAGTCAAAGCCCCCGGCGGGCGCTAGCAAGTCCGCGGCCATTTAAAGCCGCGCCGGGCGATGCAAGGCCCTGCTCCAGGTCACTTTCAACCCCGCAACTCGAGCGGGAGAAATTGCCGTTGCGGGAGTTCCGAAAAGCGGTCTCCCACCAGGGACCCGCGGGCTCCCGATGTCACCGTCCACAGGACCTGCGGCTGGAGCCACCGAAGCTCCGGAGTCGGGTCTCAGCCGCTCGCCACCACAGCTCTCCACTCTCAGAAGCCGGCCAGCTACACGATGGTTAAGTCCGCAGGTTCCGCGACTGGAGCCCCCAGGTCATTCCGGTTGGAGGCCGCTCCACGGTGCTAGGCCCGACGGGGCAAAGGTCGGGTCCCCCGTACAGGGAAGAGATTTAAAAGTTTCCCCCACCCACCGCCCCCCCCCCCACCCCCCAGCCTGCCTCTCGCACATACACAGTTAAAAACAATCAAAAAAATACAAACCATACCCTCAACAGGACAAAAAAAAAAGACAGACGGACTGCAGAGGCCGCTGCGATGTCGGTCGAGCCGCCCACACGAAACTTCAAGTAACCCTTGCAACCCCTCTCTCTCCGTTCCTCCCCAACCCAAGTTGTCGTTCCAGTTTCAAAGTCGCCTTGTTGAGTCTCGTTGTCTGTAACTCATTTTCACCCCTAGCCCACAGCTAACAATGGCCTGTTTCCTTTATCACCATTACCTTATTTTGCACATCTTTCAAATTCATTTGTCCTCTATCACCGTCTATATCTCTTGTTTCCCTTTTCCCTGACGCTCAGTCTGAAGAAGGGTCTCGACCCGAAACGTCACCTATTCCTTGTCTCCAGAGATGCTGTCTGGCCCACTGAGTTACTCCAGCTTTTTGTGTCTATAAATCATGTTAACCTGGTTCCTTGATATAAGCAATCCTCGACATCCCGCGTCTGGCTGCAAGTCAGACTTATTCTCTTCTTGTTCCGATCTTTGGATATTTTCCAGGTAGCTGATGCTATTTCACTATCTTCCTATTACACAATTCCTCCTCATAGGCTCCAAAGCCACACTCAGCAAAATCAACAACCCCACTCTCACCATCGACGGCACCACTGTCTCCCCATCTCCCCAGGCCCGCAACCTTGGCGTGATCTTTGATTCCACCCTCTCCCTTGAGCCTCACATCCGCCATGTCATTAAAACCTCCTTCTTTCATCTCCGCAACATCGCCAAACTCAGACCCTCTCTCACACCGCCCGCTGCTAAAAGACTCATCCATGCCTTCATCTCCTCCCGACTGGACTATTGCAACTCACTTCCCCTTGGCATCAGCTCCACCTACATCAACCGACTCCAACTGGTCCAGAACGCAGCCGCCCGACTCATCACCCACACCAAATCCTGGCATCACATCACTCCAGTCCTCAAACAACTTCACTGGCTTCCCATCTCCCACCGGATCACCTACAAAATCCTGATCCTCACCTACAAAGCCCTCCACCATCTGGCCCCCCCATATCTCATTGACCTCCTCTCCCCCTACCAACCCTCACGGTCCCTCAGATCCACATCAGCCGGTCTCCTCTCCATCCACAAGTCCAACCTCCGCAGTTTTGGGGACAGAGCCTTCTCCAGGGCAGCTCCCAGGCTCTGGAACTCCCTCCCCCAACTGATCCGCAATTCCGTGTCCCTCACCATCTTCCAGTCCCACCTCAAGACCCATCTCTTCACCTCTGCCTATCCTTAGCCCCACGTCCCTGTCCCTTTTCATCTGTGCATGAATTGCCTCATATTGTGTTTTGTATTGAATTCTGTCTTTACTTTGTGTACTAGTCATGTCTCTACTATTTATTTCATTCCCCTTACATGTTTTTCCTCTACCTGCTCAATTTTTGTAAGGTGTCCTTGAGACTCTTGAAAGGCGCCCATAAATAAAATGTATTATTATTATTATCATAAACAGGTGAGTCCAATAACTACAGGCAGGCAGCGTGCCTTGGTTGAGACATCAACTGTTTGATCTGCTTTTGGCCTGTTCAATCAAACACTCATGTCTCCCTTCTCAAGGAAAGGTAGCGTAGAAGAAAGACACAGATGCTGGAGTAACTCAGTGGGTCAGGCAGCATCTCTAGTATTAAGAATAAGGGGTAAGTCATTTAGAACGGAGATGAGGAAACGCTTCTTCACACAGAGAGTTGTGAGTCTGTGCAATTCTCTGCCTCAGAGGGCGGTGGAGGCCAGTTCTCTGGATGCTTTCAAGAGAGAGCTGTTGAAGATAGCGGAGTCAGGGGATATGGGGAGAAGGCAGGAACGGGGTACTGATTGGGGATGATCAGCCATGATCACATTGAATGGCAGTGCTGGCTTGAAGGGCGAATGGCCTACTCCTGCACCTATTGTCTATTGCCTATTTGAGCTCAGCGTCCTCGAATGGGCGGGATCTATGTGGTCGCAGATGTACCGATGTGTACAGAGATACAGTGAAAAGCTTTTGTTGCGTGCTATCCAGTCAGCAGAAAGACAATATACATGATTGCAATCGCGTCATTTACAGTGCATAGCTACATCGTAAGGGAATAACGTTTAGTTCAAGGTAAAGCCAGCAAAGTCCGATCCAGGATAGTCCGAGGGTCACCAAAGAGGTAGATAGTGGTTCAGCTGCTCTCTGGTTGTGGTAGGATGGTTCAGTTGCCTGATAACAGCTGGGAAGAAACTGAATCTGGAGGTGTGCAAAATAGAGTAGGGGAGTCAAGAACCAGCGGGACAGGCAGAACCTTTGAAGAAAAGGAATGGGTGATGTTTCGGGTCGAGACACAACTGTTCAACTGTTGTCAGGCAACTGAACTGAACCATCCTACCAACAAATAGAGTGGTCCTGAACTGCTACCTACCTCATTGGTGCCCCTCGGACTATCTTTGATTAGACTTTACTGGCTCTATCTTGCACTACACACTATTCCTTTAACATGTAAATGGCTCAATTGTAATCATGTATTGTCTTTCCTCTAACTGGTTGGCATGCAACAAAAGCTTTTCACTGTACTTTGGTACATGTGACAATAAACTAAACTGAACTGAATTTCCCTAATGTGGGCAAGTGGGATTCGTGTAGAAAGGGGAAAGGGTAAGCAGAGACATAGTGGGCCAAAGGGCCTGTTTCTGCACTAGAATTTTATGTCTCCATATGTGTAGCAAGGAACTGCAGATGCTGGTTTGAATCGAAGACAGACACAAAATGCTGGAGTAACTCAGCGGGACAGGCAGCATCTCTGAAGAGAAGGAATAGGTGATGTTTTGGGTTGAGGCCCTTCTTCAGACTCAATCAGAGGAAATCCTTGTTGCACTTTAACACATGGTTAACTAATCTTCTGGAACTGTTTCAGGATGTAACAAGTAGAATGCGGCCATCTTCTACCGCGGGCGTGGTATGGACTTATCATCTCCCCTGGAGGGGAGCTTCCACCGCCGGCCCGCGGCCGTCTTCTACCGCGGGTGCGGCATGGACTTATCATCTCCCCTGGAGGGGAGCTTCGACCGCCGGCCCTGCAGACTGCGGTGCTTCCGGCTGCGGCACGGCAGGTACTTTAAAACTTTGACCACCGGCCTGCGGCCTACACCAGCCTGAAGCCGCGGTCTCTGGTTGGGAAGAGCCGATCCTGGACTCACCTTGACTTTGACTTTGTCCCTTACCATCTGGACGCCCGCAGCAACGGCTGTGGAGGGTGGTGGTCCCGACCACGGGGGGAAATGGAGGAGGACTGGCCAAGCTCTGTGCCTTCCACCACAGTGATGAATGCTGTGGTGGATGTTTGTGTAAAATTTTAATGTGGTTGTGTTCTTTATTATTGTACCGCTGCTGGCAACCCAAATACCACCGACCTTGGTTGTGTGGCAATTAAATTATTTCTATTCTATTCTATTTCTATAAGGGAGAGCCAGTGGACGTGGTATAGTGGTATATCTGGACAAGGTCCCACACAAGAGATTAAAGTGCAAAATTAGAACACATGGTATTGGGCGTAGGGTAGTGACATGGATAGCGAACTGGTTGGCAGACAGGAAGCAAAGAGTAGGAATTAACGGGTCCTCTTCAGAATGGCAGGCCGTGACGAGTGGGGTGCTGCAAGGCTCAGTGCTGGGTCCCAGTTATTTACAATATATATTAACGATTTAGATGAGGGAATTAAATGTGACATCTCCAAGCTTGCGGATGACACAAAGCTGGATGGCAGTGAGAGCTGCAATGAGAATGCTATGAGGCTTTAATGTGACTTGGATAGGTTGGGTGAGTGAGAAGATGCATGACAGATGCAGTATAATGTGGATAAATGTGATTATCCACTTTGGTGGCAAGAACAGGAAGGCAGATTATTTTCTGAATGGTGTCAGATTAGGAAAAGGGGAGTTGCAACGAGACCTGGGTGTGCATGTACATCAGTCACTGAAAGTAAGCATGCAGGTACAGCAGACAGTGAAGAAAGCTAATGGCATGTTGGCCTTCATTGCGAGAAGATTTGAGTTTAGGAGCAAGGAGGTCCTATAGCAGTTGTACAGGGCCCTGGTGAGACCGCACCTGGAGTATTGTGTGCAATTTTGGTCTCCTAATTGTGAGGAAAGACATTATTGTTATTGAGGGAGTGCAGCGTAGGTTCACCAGGTTAATTCCCAGGATGGCAGGACAGACATATGATGAAAGAATGGGTCGTCTGGGCTTGTATTCACTGCAATTTATACGGATGAGAGGGCATCTTATAGAAACATATAAAATTCTTAAAGGATTGGACAGGATATATGCAGGTAAAATGGTCCCGATGTTGGGGGAGTCCAGAATTAGGGGTCACAGTTTAAGAAAAAGGGTTAGGCCATTTAGACAATAGACAATAGACAATAGGTGCAGGAGTAGGCCATTCGACCCTTCGAGCCAGCACCATCTTTCAATGTGATCATGGCTGATCATCCCCAATCAGTACCTTTTACTGAGATTACAGTATTTTACTGAGATTTACAGTACAATTTTAGGACTGAAATGAGAAATGAACCTGTGGAATTCTCTGCCACAGAAGGCAGTGGTGGCCAATTCACTGGATGTTTTCAAGAGAGTTAGATTTAGCTCTTTGGGCTAAATGAATCACGGGATATGGGGAGAAAACAGAAATGGGATACTGATTTTAGATGATCAGCCATGATCATATTGAATGGCGGTGCTGGCTCGAAGGGCCGAATGGCCTACTCCTGCACCTATTTTTCTATGTATCTGTTTCTATACAGTGTAGAAATAGGCCCTTCGGCCCAACTTGCCCACACCGACCAATAGGTCCCATTTGTACTAGACCCACCTGCCTATGTTTGGCTCATATCCCTGATATAATCTGTGGAAAACAAGTTGAATTAGTCTGACGAAAGGTCCCAACTTGAAACGCCACCTATCCGTGTTCTCCAGTGATACTTCCTGAGGCACTGTGTTACTCCAGCATCTCCAATTGCTTGTATCTCCAGAATTTTTGATAATTGCTTCATACTGTATGTTGTATACTCTTTATTCTTGTGTATAATTATAGTCATTCATGTTTTAGGAGTTACTGCCTCACAGCGCCAGTGACCCAGGTTTGATCCCAGTTATGGGTGCTGTCTGTACGGAGTTTGTACGTTCACCCCATGTCCTGCGTGGGTTTTCTCCGGGTGCTCCGGTTTCCTCCCACACTCCAAAGACGCACAGGTTTGCGGGCTAATTGGCTTGGTAGAATTGTAAATTGTCCCTCGTGTATGTGGGATAGTGTTAGTGTTCGGGGATCACTGGTCGGCGTGGATACGGTGGGACGAAGTACCTGTTTCCACGCTGTATCTCTAAACTAAACGGAACTGGATCAAAGGTTACTACCAGAAGGCAGGAGATTGGGATTGCGAGGGAAAAATGGATCCGCCATGATTGAATGGAAAAGTAGACTCTTTAGACTTCCGACTATGGTGATAGAAACATAGAAACATAGCAGCAGGAGTAGGCCATTCGGCCCTTCGATCCAACACTGCCATTCAATATGATCATGGCCGATCATCCAAAATCAGTACCCTGTTCCTGCTTTTTCCCCGATATCCCTTGATTCACAGACCCAAGAGCTAAATCTAACTCTTTATAACTGGAGAAACTCAGCGGGTGCAGCAGCATCTATGGAGCGAAGGAAAAAGGCAACGTTGCCTTTTTCCTTCGCTCCATAGATGCTGCTGCACCCGCTGAGTTTCTCCAGCTTTTTTGTGTACCTTCGATTTTCCAGCATCTGCAGTTCCTTCTTAAACTCTTTATAACTGGACTTTATTTTGGACTAAAACATTACATCCTTTATCCTGTATCTGTACACTGTGGACGGCTCGACAGTCATGATGTACAGTCTTTCCGCTGACTGGATAGCTCAAAACAAAAAACGTTTCACTGTACCTCGGTACACGTGACAATAATAAACTAAACTAAACTAAACCAAACCAAACTAAAATAATCTAATGGTACACAAAAATGCTGGAGAAACTCAGCGGGTGCAGCAGCATCTATGGAGCGAAGGAAATAGGTGACGTTTCGGGCCGAAACCCTTCTTCAGACTGATAGGGGGTGGGGGGGGGGGAAGGAAGGAAAAAGGGAGGAGGAGGAGCCCGAGGGCGGGGGGATGGGAGGAGACAGCTCGAGGGTTAAGGAAGGGGAGGAGACAGCAAGGGCTAGCAAAATGGGGAGAATTCAATGTTCATGCCCACCGGACATAGAAACATAGAAACATAGAAAGTAGGTGCGAGAGTAGACCACCAGGTCCGTCGAGCCCGCACCGCCATTCGCTCATGGCTGAACACTAAACAAACACACTTACCCACAAACAGTAGACACAAGACACAGAACACAAGACACTACCCTCCCCTTTATACCGCTATCACCCCTCTCCACCCCAAGAACCTCGTGATCTCCTGGGGGAGGCAAAAAAACGGATAAAAACCCAGGTCCAATTCGGGAAAGAAATCCGGGAAATTCCTCTCCGACCCCAATCCAGGCGATCGACACTTGTCCAGGAGATCACTCAGGTCTTACTATACTAACCATACCTAGGTCCATATCCCTGCCCTCTCCCCGTAGCCCCTTATCCCCTTGGCAGCTAAAAAACCATCTATTTTAGTCTTAAATATATTTAAAGTTTCTGCTTCCACTGCTCCCTGGGGCAGTGAATTCCATAAATTAACCACCCTCTGGGTGAAGAAGTTCTTCCTCATCTCAGTTTTAAAAGAGCCCCCCCTTATTCTGCAACTATGTCCCCTAGTTCTAGTTTCCCCGATCATTGGGAACATCCTCGGTGCATCCACCCGATCAAGGCCCCTCACGATCTTATATGTTTCAATGAGATCGCCTCTCATTCTTCTAAACTCCAAAGAGTAGAGTTCCAGCCTACTTAACCTTTCCTCATATGTCAATCCCCTCATTGCAGGGATTAATCTTGTAAACCTTCGCTGCACTGCCTCCAGGGCTAGTACATCCTTTCTTAAGTATGGACCCCAGAACTGTACACAGTATTCCAAATGTGGTCTCACTAATACTGTGTACAGCTGCAGCAAGACCTCCGTGTTTTTATACTCAATCCCCCTAGCAATAAAGGCCAAAACTCCATTGGCCTTCCTGATTGCTTGCTGCACCTGCATACTAACTTTTAGTGATTCATGTACTAATACCCCTAGATCCCTTTGCGTTGCATTACAACGCAGCTCCTCCTCATTTAGAAAATAACTTGCCCTATCATTTTTTTTCCCAAAGTGAATGACTTCACATTTATTAGTATTAAATTTCATCTGCCAAGTTGTTGCCCACTCACCTAGCTTATCTATATCCTATATCGGACGCAGCCTACCCAGGCGGAATATGAGGTGCTGTTCCTCCAATTTCCGGTGTTGCCCACTCTGGCAATGGAGGAGACCCAGGACAGAGAGGTCGGATTGGGAATGGGAGGGGGAGTTGAAGTGCTGAGCCACCGGGAGTTCAGGTAGGTTCTTGCGGACTGAGCGGAGGTGTTTGGCGAAACGATCGCCCAACCTCCGCTTAGTCTCCCCGATGTAAATCAGCTGGCATCTAGAGCAGCGGATGCGGTAGATGAGGTTGGAGGAGATACAGGTGAACCTTTGTCGCAATAATCTGATGTTGGCATCCAAAGGATCAGAATTGAGATGGTGATGAAGGATAAACTGGTGAAAACCTTCCTTCCACCTTTGCAACCCCATCTCAGTATTTCAGGGAGAGCCAGCACTTGTTAATCTTGGGCATCTGGTTACACTTTCCAGTGGCCTTGTATTCCATGCACCGTGTCCAATTTGGAACGATTATTAAAACAGTATTTTCACGGGCTTGGGTGAACAAGTTTAAGGAGCTTGTTAAAAACTGCTACTGGAATGTGTAACTGTCAATGACATCAGACTCGTTCTTTTCAGTTGAGGGGGATGGTTTATTCCAAATTACCCCCATGCCTACAGGGCGGCACGATGACACAGTGGTAAAGTTGCTGTCTTACAGCGCCAGAGACCTGGGTTCCATCCCTATTACGGAGTTTGTACGTTTCCACCATAACCGGGGTGGGGTTTTCTCTGGGTGCTCCGGCTTCCTCCCACGTTCCAAAGATGTGCAGGTTTGTAGGTTAATTGGCTTCGGTAAAGTTGTAAATTGTCCCTCATGTGTGTAGGTAGTGTTAGTGTGCGGGGAGCGCTGGCGGTGCGGACTCGGTGGGCCGAATGGCCTGTTTCCGTGCCGTATCTCTAAACTAAACTAAACTAAACTAAACCAAACTAAACTAAACCAAACTAAACTAAACCAAACTAAACTAAACGCGCACATCTTCAAGTTCGTTGGCTTCTGCAAATTGCCCCCAATGTGTATATTATGGGTAGACAAAAAATGCTGGAGAAACTCAGCGGGTGAGGCAGCATCTATGGAGAGAAGGAAATAGGCGATGCTTCGGGTCGAGACCCTTCTTCAGACTGATGTCGGGGGGAGGGGGGAAAAAGAAAGGAAGAGGCGGAGACAGTAGGCTTTATGGGAGAGCTGGGAAGGGGGAGGGGAAGGAGGGAGAAAGCAAGGGATATCTAAAATTAGAGAAGTCAATGTTCATACCGCTGGGGTGCAAACTCCCAAGCAAAATATGAGGTGCTGTTCCTCCAATTTGCTCTGGGCCTCACTCTGCCAATGGAGGAGGCCCAGGACAGAAAGGTCAGATTGGGAATGGGAGGGGGAGTTGAAGTGGGAGGGGGAGATTACGGGTAATCGCTGGTCGGCACGGACTAAGGGCCTGTTTCCACGCTGTATGTGTAAACTAAACTAAAACTAATAATAGCTGGATCCTTCATTTGGAAAAAATGAGGACAATAAAAAAATAATACGGGATCCACAAAGAGTGAAGTATTTTTTAATGGAGTTTTATTGCCACTCGGCACCCATGTTCTTTTATATTCTCCATGTGTAAGAGACTCCGCACAGTCTCAGTGTCAGAGGCTACACGTGTCCCCCCAGGGGGGAATATTAATGGCAAAGACAGCTGCCCGCTGGCATGCGTACATTGTTAGTTTAGGAAGGAACTGCAGATGCTGGTTTGAACCGAAGATAGACACAAAATGCTGGAGTGGCTCAGGCAGCGTCTTTGGAGAAAAGGGGTGACGGCTCGAGACCCTTCATCAGGCTGAGAGTCACGGGAGAGGGAAACTAGAGGCATGAAAAGGTACAGAGCAGATCAGGGTTGGCACCGATGGCCAAGGAGCCCACAATGGTCCATTGTTGGCTGTGGAGGGTAGTGATAACGAAGGGATGCGCTACAGTGAAGCGGGCAGGACAACTAGGGTAGGGAAGGGATGGAGGGAGAGGGAATGCAAGGGTTACTTCTCAGCATCTCTGGAGATAAGGAATAGGTAATGTTTCAGTCAAGGCACATCATCAGATCTCTAGCTAGTCTATCACTGCCATTTATAATTTAATGTACTTTATCAAATCTATCCCTCAAACTCCAACACTCCAGAGAAAATAATCCAAATAATACTGGCAATCTTCACTCTCAATCCTGATGCAATTTCCCAGCCCAAGTTTCGGAAGGAACTGCAGATTCTGGTTTAAACCAAAGATAGTCACAAAATGCTGGTATGGGACAGGCAACATCTCTGGGGAAAAGGAATAGGTGATGTTCGGTTCAAGACCCTCCGTCAGACTGAGAGTCGGGGGGGGGGGTCACTGGCGGTGTGGGAAGGAACAGAACAAAGCAGAGCCTGCATCCATGAATCAGGATAGGTGGAGCACACAATGGTTCATTGTGGACCTATTGTACTCCCTGTACACACATGACTGTGTGGCTAACTTCAGCTCCAACACAATAATTAAGTTTTCTGATGACACTGTGGTGGTGGGCCTGATCTCAGACAACGATGAGAAGGCCTACCGGGAGGAGGTGGCTGATCTAGCACTCTGGTGCCAGGATAACAGCCTCCTCTTGAACATCAAAAAAACGAAGGAGCTGATCATGGACTTTAGGAGGGCACATCATCCGAGGACGTACACTCCATTGAGGATAATTGGGGATCCTGTGGATAGGGTGAACTGTTTTAAATATCTGGGAGTCCACATCTCCGAGGATATGACATGGGCATCAAACGCCTCAGCACTCGTGAGTAAGGCAAGGCAGCGCCTTTACCACCTCAGGCAATTGAAGAAATTCAGAGTGTCTCCGAGGATCCTCCAGTGCTTCTACGCAGCGGCGGTGGAAAGCATCTTGTCCGGGAACATTACCATCTGGTTTGGGAATTGCTCTGCCAAGGACAAGAAGGCTCTGCAGAGAGTAGTGCGTTCGGCCGAACGCACTATGGGAACTTCACTTGTCCCCCTGCAGGAACTATACATCAGGAGGTGCAACTCCAGAGCCAACAATATCATGAGAGACCCCTTCCACCCCTGCAACGGACTGTTCCAGCTGCTACGGTCAGGCAAACGCCTCCGTTGTCATACGGTGAGAACGGAGAGGTTGAGAAGGAGTTTCTTCCCAGAGGCCATTCGGACTGTAAACGCCTATCTCACCAGGGACTAACTCTACTGAACGTTTTTCCTTCCATTATTTATTATGTAAAAGAATATGTGTGTTATGATTGTGTTTATAGTTTGTTTGGTTGTTTGGTTGTTTGCACAAAAGTCCGCGAGCATTGCCACTTTCATTTCACTGCACATCTCGTTTGTGTATGTGACAAATAAACTTGACTTGACTTGACTTGTTGACTGGGGACGAGATGATAGTGAAGGAAAGCAATTGGTGGAACTAGCAGGATGACTAGGGTGGGGGAGGGACAAAGAGAGAGGGAGGGATGGAGAGGGAGAGCAAGGGTTACTTTAAGTTAGAGAAATCAATATTCATACCGCTGGACTGTAAGCTGCCCAAGCGAAATATGAGGTGCGGTTCCTCTAATTTGCATTTAGCCTCGCCCTGACAATGGTGGAGGCCCAGGACAGAAAGGTCAGATTGGGAATGGGAGGAGGAGATGAAATGCTTGGCAAATGGGAGATCACATCGACCAAGGCGGACTTGGCCGGATAGGTATTCAGCGAAACGATCGCCCAGCCTGTGCTCGATCTCACCGATATACAGGAGCCCACACCTAGAACACTAAGACTGAGCTCAGTCTCAAGAAGTGTGCTGACCCAAAACATCACCCATCCCTTTTCTCCAGAGATGCTGCCTGTCCCGCTGAGTTACTCCTGCATTTTTTGTCTTCCTTTACTTTTTAGTTTAGTTTAGTTGAGACATTAGGCCAATACTTTTGTCAATCCCACATTCCCCTTGAGAGGCGATGGAGAACACCTCACTATCTTTTAATTTATTTCATCTCAATAAATTATTGATAATCCTTCCAGTTTAGCTTGGTTTAGTTCAGAGATACAGCACGGAAACAGGACCTTCGGACCACCGAGTCCGCACCGACCAGCCATCGCCGCAGGTTAACACTACCCTGCACACACTGGGGGCAATTTACAACTAAACCAGGCAAATTAACCTACAAACCTGTACGTCTTTTGGAGTGTGGGAGTAAACCGGTGATCCCAGAGAGAACCGACGCAGGTCACGGGGAGAACGTACAAACTCCGTACAGACAGCACCCGGTGTCAGGATCTACCGCTGCACCACCGTGCCGCCTTGCTCCAGTCCCTGCTGCTGTATAATCTGGTGTATAGACCGAATCGGAACAATCGCCCAGTCTATGTTTAGTCTCGCTGATGTATATGAGCCCACATCTTGGAACAACGGATACAGTAGATGATGTTGGAGGAGGTGCACATGATATGAAGTGTGGATGGATGACAAGCAGTTATTGTATGGGATCATTATGCCTGAAAGACCTGTTCCCCCGCTGTAATATTCCATGTTCTATCTTGTTGGGAGCTTCAGATGCTATCTTGAATGTAGAGTGGATTTCACACCTCTTTCTGAGCTAGCGTCTGTGAATAGGTCTTGGGGCAGGAATTGGTTTATTCTTAGATCCATGACTGAGAATTCTTACATTTCAGAGACATAGAAACATAGAAACATGGAAACATAGAAAATAGCTGCAGGAGTAGGCCATTCGGCCCTTCGAGCCTGCACCGCCATTCAATATGATCATGGCTGATCATCCAACTCAGTATCCTGTACCTGCTTTCTCTCCATACTCCCTGATCCCTTTAGCCACAAGGGCCACATCTAACTCCCTCTTAAATATAGCCAATGAACTGGCCTCAACTACCTTCTGTGGCAGAGAATTCCACAGATTCACCACTCTCTGTGTGAAAAATGTTTTTCTCATCTCAGTCCTAAAAGACTTCCCTCTTATCCTTAAACTGTGACCCCGTGTTCTGGACTTCCCCAACATCGGGAACAATCTTCCTGCATCTAGCCAGTCCAACCCCTTAAGAATTTTGTAAGTTTCTATAAGATCCCCCCTCAATCTTCTAAATTCTAGCGAGTACAAGCTGAGTCTATCCAGTCTTTCTTCATATGAAAGTCCTGACATCCCAGGAATCAGTCTGGTGAACCTTCTCTGTACTCCCTCTATGGCAAACTCCTACACCACCCGCGTTCACATTTCTTCATTACACGATGTTCACGAATTACTTCATCATTCTATACAGGGAGGCTGCGCCTCATCATGACTGTTTGGGCAGCACGGTGGTGCAGCGGTAGAGTTGTTGCCTTACAGCTCCAGGGACCCGGGTTCAATCCCGACTACGGGTGCTGTCTGTAGGTTCTCCCCGTGGCCTGCGTGGGTTTTCTCCAGTTTCCTCCCACACACCAAAGACGTAGACATTTGTAGGTTAATTGGCTTGGTAAAATAGAAAATTGTCCCCAATGTGCGTGTATAATAGTGTTAGTGCGCGGGGATCGCTGGTCGGGGCGGACTCGGTGGGCCGAAGGACCAGTTTCTGCGCTGTATCTCTAAACCTAAAAACTAATGCACTGCGGGTGGGGAAAGCAGGGATTGTATTGAAAACTCCACTGACAGGAAAACTTTGATCTTTCTTTCACGTTTTCCATCCTAAATTATCCCCCTTTGGATATTTCCCAGGTTGTATCTGATGTTTAGTGGTGATGCAGCCGGTAGAATTGCTGCCTCACGGCACCAGAGACTCCGGTTCAATCCTGACCTCGGATGCTGCCTGTGCGTGCGGTTTGTACAGTCTCCCTCCGACCGCATGGGTTTTCTCTGGGCGCTCCGGTTTCATATAACCATATAACAATTACAGCAGGGAAACAGGCCATCTCGGCCCTTCTAGTTTGTGCCGAACACTTATGCCCCTGTCCCACTTAGAAAACCTGAACGGAAACCTCTGGAGACTTTGCGCCCCACCCAAGGTTTCCGTGCGGTTCCCGGAGGTTCCCGGAGGTTTTTGTCAGTCTCCCTACCTGCAACTTCCCGCAACCACCTGCAACCTCCAGCAACCACCTGCAACCTCCGGGAACCGCACGGAAACCTTGGGTGGGGCGCAAAGTCTCCAGAGGTTTCCGTTCAGGTTTCCTAAGTGGGACAGGGGCATTACTCTCACCTAGTCTCTTCTACCTGCACTCAGACCATAACCCTCCATTCCTTTCCCGTCCATATACCTATCCAATTTATTTTTAAATGATAAAATCGAACCTGCCTCCACCACTTCCACTGGAAGCTCATTCCACACTGCTACCACTCTCTGAGTAAAGAAGTTCCCCCTGATGTTACCCCTAAACTTCTGTCCCTTAA